>NW_004955431.1:12531291-12546433 GCF_000276665.1 Chinchilla lanigera | reverse complement strand
TTTTTTTTGGTTTTTCTCTGGTACCAGGAACCGAACTCACGACCTTGCACTTGCCAGGCAGGCGCTTTGCCGCTGAGCTAAATCCCCAGCCCCATGGCAAGTAGTTTTCTATTCTCTGCTCTCCTGAGTTTGACTTTTTCGATTCCACACATGAGTGACGTCACATGGCAATTGTCTTTCTACATCTGGCCCACTGCAGTTAACATCTTCCGGGTTTGTTCACTATTATACCTGTTTGGTACAGCCTTTCTAGTGGAGTTTTTTTTTTTGAGAATATTTATGTATGTATAAATACATGGGGCTCTCCTGAAATTTCATATTTCAACAGAGCTTGATGATTATCAAAGCATGCAGTGGCCTCTGGCCAACCTCCTAGAATATCTCCATAAGCATGTTGAGTCTTATGGCATAGACTTGTTTAAACAGACTAAGAACAGGAGAGATAGCCAGGCGTGGTTACCTTCTCTTTAGCCTACCCCACCAAAATGACTCAACACTAATCAATCACAGGAGAATGTTTACTGAGAATCAAAAATGTATTTGCTGCACCGAAGGATAGAACACACCAAAAACATACTTTGAGTCTACAATAAGCTGGAAGGATCCTCTTTCATTCCCTGAATTTGGGAGTCTCAAGGGCTATCTTTTACCTCAGTTTTTTCCTCGATACGAATTCCCCTAGACGGTCCTATTCTGGTGTTCTCTTAATCAGTGTATTGTTGTAAGTGAAAAGCGTGGTATGCACACTGTTGTGGTATATATAGTGATTATAATTTTTTAGAAATAAAATATGCATAGCAAAAAAGTTTAAATGAAAACATTTAAAAGACAATTACGGCCATTTTTAGGATGGTAGAACTATCCATGTTGTTTCTCAGAGTTCTGTTTTCCAGATATTCTGTCCTGTGACTATCGTGCTTCACACTGGGGGATGTGGAGAGGGAGCCTCAGCCTCAGCATACTCTCAGCCACCTCTGTGCAGAGCAGCTGGAAGACAAAGAGACGAGGAAATATTCCCAAAGCGCATAGCCACTGTTTTACATGACTTGGACTCCTGCATACCTAACAGTTACATCTAGCAGAGAGAAAACAAAAAGGGTCTAGTAATCCATCTTTCGAAATTCCTTCTTGCTTTACTGCCTCTACTCCATAGAGACTGGTGATCCTGCCTAGAGGACTCAGACAGTCGTGCTTGTGCCTGTATCTAGGGTTATCCCCATCCTCATCTACCCAGAATACCACGGAATATTTAGCTTCTCAGGTTACTACTTTGACCATATTACTTTTGATCATATCACACTCCTTGTTGCAAAATGTCACAAAATGCCTTTACCATTTAGTAGCTGTTTTAAGTTGTTTGGCTTATTTTTACAAAACAGTTTCTATGCATATATGAACACACGCATACATACACAAACATATATGCATAAGCAGACCCAGTATATATGATTACTTGTTCCTTTCCCACTGTTTATATCAACTGGATCAAAACTGAAGCCAAGCAAAAAAAATTAATTGAAAGGGGTGTATATGACTTCTTGTTCTTTCTTTTTCTTTCTTTCTTTCTTCTTTCTTTTTCTTTCTTCTTTCTTTCTCCCTCCCTTTTTTCTTTTTCTTTGTTTCTTTCTTTTCTTTCTTTCTTTCTTTCTTTCTTTCTTTCTTTCTTTCTTTCTTTCTTTCTTTCTTCTTTCTCTCTTTTCCCTCCTTCCTTCCTTCCTCCCTTCCTTCCTTTCTTTCTTCCTCATTCTTTATTTTTCTTCAGCTAATGATTTCTTAAATTGACTTAATACTTGGCTAAATTAATCCAGTTGTTCTGTTGTTTTAATGCAGGAAAACAGAGCTCCACTGTCTTTTTCCTCCACAGCTTTTTCTTCTTTTTTTGTTTCTCACAGTCATTTTCCTGTAACAGAACTTTAATGACAGAAGACTAACTGCTTAGTTTCTGAATTTACATTTCAAGGAATTAAGGAAGCTAGGGTATGGGTGGGGACAGCTTTTTAAATTGATTCATAACATTTGTACATGTCTATGGGGTACAGTGCCTGTTGGGTAAGATTAACCGAGCACAGTGTGAACTGTCAGCTCTACAGACACAACTCTCTATATAGGAAAACAACTTCTTAACTATTCCTTGTTTTAAAATTGGAAGAAATACTCTTATCCAGTGGTGGTGAACCCATGGTACATGTGCTATTTGTTTTTGTTTTTGGATGAGATGTTAGTGTATAAGCTGTTGTTTCTAAAATAAAACCTCTGTATTCAGGTTTAATTGCAGTGTTGGTACTTTGCAATAAATGAGTGGGTTTTGGGTTGTAGTTTGGGCACTTGAAAGGTTCACAATTACTACTTTATAATATCCTGTCAATTATTTTATAAGAACAGACATTACATCAGCTTTACAAATATACAGAGGCCATTCCAAGTTCTAATCTCACAACAGTGAGTAAAATCCATTTAAGTAATACAGTGGTGGTGCTACAAACAATTTGAACAAAGTTTTCATCCAAATACTTCATAACAGTTTACTCAGAACTATCTCTACTAGTGTACTTCAATTCTAATTTTAAAAAGAACTGTTAAAGACCTTATCTTCTTCTTAATGTAGAGAAAGAAAAGATAATTTAAAGTTAAAAAAAAAAAAAAGAAAAGAATCAACCCCTGCCCAAAAGAATTGATCCACAATTTTTCACACTGGAACCTAAAAGGTCCTTTAGGTCCTCTGGGGAATAGAAGGTAAGAAGTTATTCTGTGCTTGTTCTAAATTCTGCACGGAGGCAACCTCTGCCCTACTCCACCCTACACTTTTTTTTTTTTGTTTGTTTTTTTCCGGTACCGGGAACCGAACTCACGACCTTGCGCTTGCCAGGCAGGCACTTTTGCCGCTGAGCTAAATCCCCAGCCCCTCCACCCTACACTTTTGACACCTAAGTGAACAGGCAAACAGGGACAGGCATTTGGATCACTTATACCATTTGCCCTGTGCCAGGCAAAGTTCTTGGTGCTTGCAATGTACTGATGAATAAAATAGACACAATCTCTGTCCTAAGAATGAGTATATTCTGAACAGTGAATCCAGAGCATTGAGTGTTATTAACTTGCGATCTACGGGCCATGGGAACCCTGGAATTATATGTGAAATGCTGTGCATATGTTTACTTCTTAGAATATAAGTCTTCAGATTTCAATAGATCTTCAAAGAAGTCTGCTACCTTCCAAATATTTTTTTCAATGGCTATAAAGTATAGATTTAGAACATCTAGAGCTGTGAGCTTGGCGTGAATTGGACTTGTATTCAGAGTAGCCTCTGCTAGGTATTAACTACACAAAATAAAGTGATTTTATTTTTCTGCATCTCAGCTTTCTCATCCATAAAACTAAGGTCACACTCATGAAGGTTTTGCAAGGATAAATTAGATTATGTATGCCAGGCCTTTAGAATGCTCTAAAATAGTTCCCTCCTCCCCTACCCTAATCCTGAGGTTCTCACTCACAATATAAGTGAGAATTTAAAGTAAGTTCAAAATATAAGCATAGAATGAGCTGTCACTGAAAGCTACAGTGTCCTAATCCTTAGAAGCTTTCCATTTTAGTATGGTCAATACTATGGGAAATGACATAGTTGGTAGAGATGGTCCCTTGAAAACTAAGAGTTTATGATTTCATGAAATGACCAACTCTCTACACACCAATTGTATGTGTACCAAATATGCTGAGAATTTTCTTTGGAGAGTAGTTTATGACTCCTGCATGCAGTCAACCCTCATTCTGTGATTGCTTGAATGGAATAAATGCTTTTTTTATGTAGCGAGCTTATTTTAAAGCTATATAACTTGGCACAGTTCTGTTTATGTAAATCAGAAAGACAATGCACTTGTAGCCTCTACCATCCCTGTGTTGTGATATTTTGGGAGGATGATTGTTTGATTGATACCTGTCTATTCATTCTGCGTGTGAGCAAGGAAGTGATCCAAACGGTGGCATCAGACTATCTATAAGGAAGAAGCCCGGGGACATAGGGCTCTGATGTTACGTTACCCTTCCTCTTTCCCACCTTATTGTCAAGTTTTGCTCCTCTTCTGGCTCTGGCTCTTGTCTTAATTAAGATGTGAAGTATGCCTTTCAGTTTTGTAAGTTTAAGACTCAGCTTAAGACTCAGTGCTAGTATAACACAAATTTTGCTCCCAGTGAAGTTTTCCTCTAGGGAAATTCTATGTTGACATTCTCTTCTTAGAAAACTTGGATGCATCCATTACTTTAAAAATTATTGTTGAAATACTGCCTTTCCTTCATACTTGTGCCCACAAACAGAGTCGTGCTCAGGGAGACTTCTAGTGCTTTAACCAGAGGACAAGGAAAAGACAGAAGGGCTAGGAGTAGTAGCACATACCTGTAATCCCAGCATTCTGGGAGGCTGAAGCAGGGTTATAAATTTGAGCTCAGCTTGAGCAATTTAGTGAGACCATGCTTCAAATAAAAATACGAAAAAGGACTGGGGATGAAGTGTAAAAGTCCTGGGCTCACTCCTCAATACCCAAAACAAACAAACAAACAAAAAGGTGAATGACTGCTACAAGTCAAAAAGATGTCAACATACAGTCATGTACTACCTGAGGAGAAGAGCAGGAGAGGGAAATGAAGATGACACCCTCAAGAAAACCTGATGGAATGCACCTTCAGTGTATCTGACACGGAATGAAGAGACCCTAAGCAAAGAATTGGCTATAATAGTTGTTAAATGTGGAAAAGTGCAGAATTTAGACTCACTCAGTCTCAGGACTAGAATACTGAAGTAATGATAGCTCACATTATTTGAACACTTGGGGGCCAGGCATCATGCTGGGTGCTTTACATACATATCTCACTTAATACTACAAATAGCCTGTAAGCCAGCTTCTCCCTTTTCCTTATTCTACAGTCTTCCCGAAAAAAGTACTATCCACTCTTCCTGCTCCAGTTGTTTACATTGGTTCATCTTCTAACGTATAATTCTGATATATGTTTCCTTCTGCAGGATAGTCCTGATATGTTATTATTTTTTTTTAAATTGAGAGATTCCTCCACTGATGAAAGGATGAAGTTGAAACTCTTCAGTCCAGCATTAAAGGCTGTCATGGTGGACAACCTTGTTGCCTTAAACACCCTCGCAATTGCCCATGAAGACAGCAAAAGAGAGTCCTCCTGGCCTCCACTGCCCACAGAGTTTCTTCTCATTCCTTTAACTCCTAATCATTTTTCAAGAGCTGACTCCGACGCCCCTTCCCTGGAAAGCCTTCCCAGTTCATTCCTGTACACACCACCTCTCCTCTCCTCTGTATTCCCATGAGGCTTATTTGTAGCACACTCATGGGGCTTTTCATTCTGCATTACTGCTCTTGTGTCAAAAACCTGAAACCTCCAAGGTGCTGTGCATGTCTCTGAGCCTCTGTCTGTGTCACGCCTTCCTCAGACACAAAGCGTGATACTGTGGACGGAGCAAAACTTGAGGCTACTGAGATTCAGTCTGGGCTCCTCCCATTGACTGGATGACCCCACCCTTCACTTCTATCTCTCTTAGTTTTAATATTCTCCTCTACAAAATAAGTAATAATAATGATACGCACCTCGCACTATATACAAGCTCTGATACAGAGTAGATCTCAATAAATAATTGGAATTTTTGATGGACAAAGGTGGCGATAATTACTGGCTACATTCCTAAAAGAGCCAGAAGCCACACAAAATATGATTTATTACATACTGCAATTTAATACCACAAATTCTGGCACTAGAAAACACATTGCATGCCAAAGACATGCGGAGAAGTTGTATTGTTGCTTTAACCCGAAGCAGCAAAATAATGATAAGTACTGTAAACCTTCAAAAAGCATGCACAAGGCCCTGGGTTCAGTCCCCAGGACCACAAACAACAGATTCTGGACAAGAAAGACTTCCAGAGGCATTCTGTAGTTGAACCATTATTCAGTTAATGTTTGATGAGGAAGTTTTCACACTAGAGCCCTGCAGACCTTACCTAGGACCCTGGAGCAGCAGGAAATCTTAAAAGACTTTGAATCTTGTATATTTCAAAGTGATATCAATACCCAGTGGTACAGGGTCACTAGAAAGCCTATTAGAAATGTAACAGGCTTTCTGGTTCCTGTGGATAAATTCTGAAATCTTGAGCATGCGGCTTGCTTTTCCTATCCATCACTTCCCTCTTCTTTAAACTGGGGATAGCAATGGCAACCAACTTTATTACAGGGTCCTTATGATATTAAATGAGATAATGTATTTAAAACATAGCTATGTCTGCACATGCCATTTGCTTAACATATATTAACTGTCATCACTGTCATTAGTAGTATTTAAATTTCAAAGACTGTGATAGTTAACAGTTGTGTCAACTTAACTAAGAAACTCCCAACAGATTGCATTAGTACCATCCTGGATATGGATTTGGTTCCCCTGCACATAATGCTTCTGCCAAAGCTACCTTCCATGCACTTACAAAATGTCTTATTCACCATCATGGAGCTCCACACAGCACAGCCTCTGACCAAGGAACACATTTTATGGCCAAAGAAGTGAGGCAATGGGCTCGTGTTCATGAAATTCACTGGTGCTCCCGCGTTCCTCCACATCCAGATGCCACTGGATTGTTAGAAAATGGGATGGGCTTTTGAAGATGCAGTTATAGTGCCAACTAGGTGGCAATACCTTGCAGGGCTGGGGCAAGGTTCTTCAGAAGGCTGTATATGCTTTGAATCAGCATCTACATGATACTGTGTTTTCCACGGCCAGAATTCAATGGTCCAGGAATCAAGGGGTGGCCGTGGGAAGGGTACCACTCATTCCTCCAGTGATCCTCTAGTAAAGTTTTTACTTCCTGTTCTTGTGACCTTATGTTTTTCTGGCTTAGAAGTCTTGGTTCTAGAGTGGGGAAGGCTTATACCAGGAAGCACAACAGTCATTCCATTGAACTGGAAGCTCCCCCTGGTCGTTTTGGTCTCCTCATGCCTCTGAGGAAACAAGCTAGAAAGGGATTTATGGTGTTGGCTGGGGTGACCCAGACTATCAAGGGGAAATTGAACTATTACTCCACAGTGGAGGAAAGGAAGAATACACCTGGAGTGAAAGAGATTCCTTAGGGTGGCTTCTAGTATTACCATGCCCGGGTATTCAGATCAATGGGAAACTACAACAACCCAGTCCAGAGAGGATGACAAATGCTCCAGAATGTTCAGGAATGAAGTTATGTGTCACCCTACCAGGGAAAGATCCAAGACCTGCTGAGGTGCTTGCAGAAGGCAGTACGAACACAGAATGGGAGGCAGAAGATAGTTCTAAATACCAGCTATAACCCTGAGATCAGTTCTAGTAATAAGAATGGTAACTGTAATAGTGCTCTCCTTATAGGTTCCCATGTCATATAGTTTGTTAGATTTAATATTGGTTCTTCAGGATTTTTAAACCTACGATACAATATCCAAGTTATAAAATGTTAGGAGTGAACATCACCTAAAGAAAATCTGCACTTTTAAAGTAACCTACATGATCTATTGACATCATGCTCATTTAAGGGGAAGAAACGGATGCATATATAGAAAAATAAAGACTTGCAAAGGTCTTTTTCTTTCTAATCTCTGGGCAGTTGTGAATAGAAAATCTCATTGAGAGGAGCTCTTTTCAATTCTTATTTACTTTTTAAAAAAATTGTGCTGGGGATCAAACCCAGGGCCTCACACATGCAGGCATGTGCTTTATCAGTAAGCTGCACTGCCCGCTACAGTTGCTCCTTTCGGCTTTCAAGTCTTGTCCGCTCACTTAATTTTTCAGGGATAATGTTGCTGACACCCTTTTGGATGCATAGATAACTCTAATTTCTCTCTGGTGGTGGTTCTTCCAGGTATAAATCAGTTAAATATAAGATCTCAAGAAAGAAATTCATTATGAGATTATAAGAGGAAAATATACTTTTACATATTCCTAGAATTACATTAGAATTCTTTGCCCCTTTGAGCTTCTTTCTTGGTAGGGGAAAGTCACACATATGTCTAGGTTGTAATTTAGTATACCTGTACACACCGATAAATAATAGTCATTACATCATCGAAGGCACTGTAGCAGGGTAGGTGACTAAAACACTGGGAATTCCTTTGTGATAGTAAACTTGCATTGCTGGTTCTTCTTTCATTATAAGGAATAACAAACCAAATGAATGTGCATATTCATGAAATATTACTAATATTCTGAGTTTATTGAAAGTAGACTACTTTTTATTTTACCTTAAATAAATTTCACTGTATTAGGGGTCATCTTTCCCCTTTCTACTCATTGTGTACTACTACTTCTCAGAGGGAGATACATGCAGTAGAAAGCGTATAAAAAGTATATGGAATCGAAGGAAGAAATGGTTAAAATTCCAATTTAATGATTTCGCTGGCTGTGCTCTTGGGTGATCTAGTTAATCTTTTTAAATTTCTCTTTCCTTACTGTAAAACGGAGTTTTAGAAAATCTACCTCATACCGTGTTTTTAGGAATACAGCAAAAGTGTTTCTTATCCCTTCTTGACTGAAGTTACTCATTTCTCTATCTGTTTGCTAAAAATGGTGAATACCTTTTAGACTATGGAACACAAAGATGGAATTGCAAAGGCCCATAGATTCAAATGTACAAGGTAGGTGTGGGGAGAGCAGGGAGCCGTGACAAGAGATGAGACAGTCGGTGTAGGTGGCGATACTATAATGTGGCAGGCAAGACCTATTGCTCAGACTATGCTTCTATTGTGTGTACGTAAGCTTATCTCATAAAGTTCTGTGTTGAAGGAAAAGTGGTATGATTCTGTGACTTCCTGAAAAAACACTTGATGCTCTTATGATCTCTTTTTTTTGTTTTTTTCCGGTACCAGGAATCAAACTCAAGACCTTGTGCTTGCCAGGCAGGCGCTGTGCCGCTGAGCTAAACCCCCAATCCCTGATGCTCTTGTTATCAGAAAAAATATAGGATTTGTCCAGTTCTTATCAGAACAAATAATTACTTTTCTTGAAAAAGTTGGGCTGGAAATACTGCATGATATATCCATGTTTGTTTTTTTAAAAACATACATAAAAGCTGTAACAACTTCTAATTAATATAATGAGTTTAGTGTGTATCTTATAGTTTTCTATGCTTTGACTTTAAAATACGAGGTTTCGTGTTTAAGTCCATGCATTTGTTGAAGAGAAGCAATACATTTTTCCTTACAGAGAAAACACAATGCCCTTTTCAGAATGCCAGTCTTAGGTTCTAGATGCCACCTAGCTGGGGAAGATAGTCTTTCAGATGGAAATTCCATGCTAGGGGCATTTTGTGCCTAACTTCCTATCTTGAGAAAGGAAAAGCTGCCTTTTCTACTCCTCTGCTCCTTCTCTTAGCTCTCTCCCCACATATCCCACAGATCCTCTTTTATCCCTTTAGCTCTCTATTGTAGAATTTGTGCTCGATCCAGGATGCAGGTGAAGAGCAGGAGATGGCATCGTGGAAACAAGAAGAAAATAAAATTTGTTAGTTCTCAACTTTTTTGCATGAACACTTTCTGATACATGTGATGCTTTGGGGTACGTAGACATGTTATTTTCAAATTGATCAATTTAGATGGTAATGTTAACTTGTATGTGCAGACAGGTGACAGCATGGCTTTCCTCTGCAACCAAAACAAACAAAACCTGTGTGGTATATGTAGACAAACACCTGTTGGATTCGGAGACAGTGTTATTTTGGAGTAGTTCATTCGGATTAAAGTAACAAAAATGCGCAATAATAAAAATTTTATGAAAAGTGATCCAGTTGTTGAGTCAGATTTAAGATGGATCTACTCAAAGTCTTATAAGTAATAATATGCTTACTAGGTAATAACAATTCTATGTCAGTTATAATGAGCTCCAGATTGCTTAGATCCTACTTAGTGAACTGAAGTTCTGAACACAGCTCATAATTTGTGTTTGAATATCTTTGTAAAATGACCATTTTGGTTGTTGGATATTTTAAACATTTCAGGTTGTCTGGGAACATATACAAATAAAGACACATCCAAAAAGTTAGTATAATTTAAAATATAATTTTTGAGAAGTAAAAAATATAAGTATGTTGTTAGAGATATCTGCTTGTAGAAAAAGAAGCGTATTACTTTATGAAGAAGCTTCATAACTGTGTCTGATTTCTAGGGAAAAATATGAGGGCAGTCTAATTATAGTATATAATAGGCCATGTCCATCTGAGGACAAGAACTGGACGTATAGTTATATATCTAACATAGACAGAGATATCAGAAAAATGATGACTAACTCAAGGGCAACAGACAAATCAGGCAAAGGTTAACAGTTACTCCCAGGCACTGACATGTATTTGGAGTCATGCACAAGGGAGAAATGTTTAGACTATCACCAAGATAAGGATGATAGCATAAAGTATTATGGCAGAAGGTCAGTGATCTGAATCCAGAATGAAAGTTGAAACAATTGTGATTGTAACTAAGGAATTATGATACTTCAGGTTCTTTACTAAGTATTTTTGTGTACGCATATATTTAATAAATATTTGATAAATAAACACAGTATCTTATTTCTTGTAATAACCAGTAATACAACCAAACACCTAATAAGCTTAGTATTACTATCTCTTTGCTACAGAAAAAGAGAGGATGAGAAAATTAAGTTTGTCAGGATAGCAAAGTTAACACTTTTCCTAGTACTAGCTAAGCATCTCCTTAATATGTAGTAATCAAGTTACTGGTACCATGAATTACATCTTTTATAAGCATTGTATTTGGTGATACACTCTATGTAAAGTATACATGATTGATTAAGAATTACTAAGGCCATAGGATAAGGACTAAAGCAAATGATGCAAAAATAGTTTTTTAAAAGAGTTTAGGATCACCCATCTTTTCACTTATTGTTGTTGATGTTTACATAAGATCTGGATGATGCATCTACTATATAGTATGCTTGGGAAGAAACAAATAAAACACGTTCTAAAATATTGTATTAAGATCAAACATATGCTCATCTTTATTGATACAAACTAAAAGGAGCTCACACTACTTAAAACATAATCCTCTTTGGACTTCTGTCTTTGTATCACAAATGTGAAGTGAAAACCATATAAACTTAATTTAGAACACGAAGATCTCTTTTCTCCTCCATCCAACTCACAAATCCTTCCACTGAACTGAGAAGGATTTGCAGAAAAATAGTCGTTGTGATCTGATCTGACCATCTGGTCAACCTCTTTCAATAGAAATTAGGAGTTGAAATTAATTAGCCCAACTATGAATATTTCTGCACACGTTGGGCTTCACATTTTGTACATGTAAAGAAAACTGCCTAGGTGTACAGATCATTGCTTGGCAATACATCTATTAACAGCAATGGCATTTAGAAACCCTTTTTGATAGCTTCATAATTAAATGAACCAATATTTATAGATTGAAATCTAAAGAGTCAGTATACACTTAAACAAATAATCCTAGATACCAGAATTTTTATAGGTATGGAATAACTTCAAAAGAAACTTTGGGAAAGAAATTAAAGTTTAGCTTGTAATTTTTCTAAGTCAGAGCATTCAACACTGCTACCATCATTTAATTAACACAACACACATTTTAAACATTTAAAAGTAGAAAGGCCAAGATCTCATGATACAGAAAAAAATATCATTTGGAAATCCTACAAAACACTCTCCCCGTGGAATCACAAGTTTCATCAGATTACCATCCAGGAGCAGCATTTTGGGAACGGTGGTCTATACAATTCTTGTAGGTAGAAAGTGTGGCTGCTTTTAAATTAAGACCCATAGAAGCTTTGAGCTCCCACAATGCAGTGGAAATAACTATTGCAGGGTCTAGTTTTCCTTTTAAAATTGTGTAAAGATTAAAGAAAGATCACATTTACTTTAGGCGTCTTTGTATTTTATCTCCAGTCTAATCTATTTCCTTTAAGCAGCCTTCTGACATCCCTGCTATCTTTTATATATGGTTCCCCTATTAGAAATATGCTTTCAGCTCTTTTATCAAGAAAGCTCCCAGAGTATAGAAGTGAAATTTTCTCTTGTGAATCTTCCCAGTCATGTGGTTACAAAGTATATGGGTGTATCTATAATAAGCAAGCGCAGAACAGCAACTTTGGTTCAGATTTGTAAATAAAACCAGTAAACTAAAATTTGCAGGTGATACTGCTGAACTCAAGTATGTCTGATTCTAATGCTTTTTCCTTTTCAATGTGCTGTGCTGCCTTTGAGTTGGATCTTATATTCTAAGCTGTCATAGTGTTTATTAAATATATACTATAGCACCTAATTGAGACTTAGCCACTAAATTATTTCCTCACCTCCCTCTCTACCACTAACCGATTTTGTCAGGCAACCACATTTGTCAAGGTCAACCATGATCACCATCTTTCCTATCCAGTGGTAATCTTCTGGTTCTTATCTTTTTGGAACTCAGAAATTTTTGATAACTTGATCAGTCTTTCCTTACTCAAATTCTTCCTGAATGTGTCTCCTGGGATATTATGCTCCCCTGATTTTCATGTTACTTCAGTTTCCATGGTGAAGTCCTTCCCTTGCTGACCTCAAGGCAGGAGTGCCTCAGGGCTCACTCTATATTCTTCTCTTCTCAATATATACTTATTCACCAGGTAAACTCTTCCAGCCCTGACTTTAAACACCCTACATAAACTGATCATTCCTCAAGTTATGTCTTTGGCTTTATTTTCTTATCTAAACTCAATCCTCATATCCTAGTGGCCAGCTGTCTATTTTTAGTTTTCTGAGCAGTCTTCATACAGATTCTAAAGTGGCTGTACTAGTTTACATTTCCATCAACAATATAGAAGGGTGTACCCTCCCCAGTCCAAAGCCACAATAGCATTTGGTATTGTTGGATTTTTTCCATGGCAGCTATGCTTCCTAGAAGATGGAATCTCAGTGCTGTTTTAGAGAAGAAAAACCCATATCAGTGCAATAGAAATGAGAAAGGCAAAATCACAACGGAGACCACCAAAATCCAAAAGATTATTAGTAAATACTATGAATATTTATACTCCAACTAATGGGAGAATCTAGAAGAAATGGATAGATTTCTAGACACATATTAATTACCAGAACTAAATCAAGAAGAAAGAAAAACAGGCAATGAAATCAAGGTAGTAATAAAAACCTGCCAATTAAGGAAATTCCAGAACCTGATAGATCCACTACTGGATCTACAAGAACTTCAGGGAAGATCTAACACCGATACTCCTCAAACTCTTTAATGAAATTGAAAGGGAAGGAGAACTTCCAAACTCATTCCTGGAATCTAGTTATTATCCTGACTGCAAAACCAGACAAAAAGCCATCTAAAAAAGAAACAACAGGTTAATCTCTTTAAAAAATGTAAACTCCCAAATTCTCAACAAAATACTGACAAGCAGAATGCAATAAATCATCAAAAAGATCATACATCATGAGCAAGTAGTCTTCCTCCCAGGGATGAAAGGCTGGTTCAACACATACAAATCAATAAACATAATACAATATATAGGGGCTGGGGATCTAGCTCAGTGGCAAAAGTGCCTGCCTGGCAAGCGCAAGGTCGTGAGTTCGGTTCCCAGTACCGGAGAAAAACCAAAAAAAGAAAATACAATATATAAACAGAAGCAAGGACAAAAATCATATAATCACCTCAACTGATGCAGAAAAAGCCAACATCTATTAATGATGAAGACCCTGAAAAAATAGGTATAGAAAGACCTTTTTTTTTTTTTGGTTTTTCTCCGGTACCGGGAACCGAACTCACGACCTTGCGCTTACCAGGCAGGCGCTTTGCCGCTGAGCTAAATTCCCAGCCCCTAGAAAGACCTTATCTCAATCTGGTAAAAGCCATTTACAACAAACCCACTGCCAACATTAAATTAAATTGGGGAAAGCTGAAAGCTTTCCTTTGAAAATCAAGAACAAGGCAAGGATGTCCACTATCACCACTTCTGTTCAGAATAATTCTTCAAACATTAGCCAGAACAATCAGGCAAGATAAAGAAATTAGAAAGACACAGATAGGAAAGGAAGAGGTCAACCTATCATTACTTTCAGGTAACATGATCCTGTACATAGAAGATCCAAAAAATTCCACTGAAAGACTTCTAGAACTAATAAATTTAGCAAGGTAGGGGCAAGGATATAGCTCAGTGGCACAGTGCCTGTCTGGCAAGCACAAGGTCATGTGCTCACTTCCTGGTACCAAAAGAAAAAATTTAGCAAGGTAACAGGATATAAAATCAATGCACAAAACTCAATCATATTCCTGTACAACAATAATAAACTTACTAAAAAAATTAGGAAAACAGTAGTATTTATAGTAGCTTCAAAAAAGTGTAATATTTAAGAATTAGCCTAACCAAGGAAGTAAAGGATGGTACAACAAAAAGTACTGTACTCTGAAAAAAGAAATCACAAATGATATCAGAAAATAGACAGGCAGCCCCTGTTCTTGGACAGGCAGAACTAATAAAGAAAAAATGGCCATACTACCAAAACTCATATATAGATTTAATGCAATCCAGTCAAAATACCAACTGCATTCCTCACAGAACTAGAGAGAACAATTTTAAAATTTATATGCAACCAGAAGAGATTCAGAATAGCAAAGTAATCCTAGGCAACAAAAACGAAGTAGGAAGCTCATAATCCCAGATTTCATGCTATATTAAAAAGCTACAATGATAAAAAATAAGAAGCCAGCATGGGACAGGCACAAAAAGAGATACATGGATCAATGGAATGGAATATAAGACACAGAAACAAGCCCAGGCCTATTAAATCATCTGATCTTTGACAAAGCAGCCAAAAGCATACCCTGGAGGAAAGATAGCTGGGCAAACTGTTTACACACATGCAGAAGATTGACTCTAGACCCACATCTATCACCATGCAGCAAAATAAAATCAAAATGGATGAAAGACTTAGATATTAAAATAAAATCTCCTGGAAGAAAAAATAGGTAAAGCCTTTGAAAACAGAGGCACAGGTAAGAACTTTTTGAACAGAACCACCAATGAACAAGAAATAACATCAAGAACCAGCAAATGGGGGGCTCGGGATTTAGCTCACCAGCAAAGTGCCTGCCTGGCAAGCGCAAGGTCATGA
>NW_004955431.1:12499321-12531191 GCF_000276665.1 Chinchilla lanigera | reverse complement strand
ACTGGAGGAAAACCAAAAAAAAAAAAAAAAAAAAAAAAAGAACCAGCAAATGGGATTATAAAATAGAAAAACATCTGTACAGCAAAGGAAACAACCTACAGAATAGAAAGAAACTACAGAATGGGAAAACATTTTTGGTAGCTGCTCCTCTGACAGAGAACTAATATCTAAAATATATAAAAAGCTAAAAATAATCAGCAACCCCAAATAAAAGACCTGGAAGAAGTATGAATAGACAATAAATACAACCTTTCTAGTCATTCTCTCCTTTCATCTAGATCTCTTCTTAAATACACCTTTGTTTTGGTTTTGGGATTTTTGCAAGGGGAACAATATAGGACATATGTTTTATAAGATTATTTATAATAGTCACCCAAAGAATCAAATCAAAAGAGTACAGGAAATCTGTCCACACACTGAAGACCAAAGAATCCAGCCTAGAACCTGGATTCCATGCCAATGTCCTGCATGAGTCCAGCTGAAGACCTAGAACACATAACAATGCCTCCCATGAGTCCAGCTGGAGGTCTAGAGCTCATGACAAAATCTCATGCAGGCCTGTTTCATGGATCTGCGCTGGAAGGTCCAAAGGTCAGTGGTGGAATCTAGAAAATCTGTGCCAGTGAGATGAATGATCTGTGCCTGCAGGCTGAGGAATCTACACTGGAGCCCGGAAGAGATGCTGAAACTAAGAACTAGAGCTCCCCGAAAAGTACCACAGCCATCCTCAGCAACAGTGAGGTCCCAAGCTCTGATGATGAGGAAAGCCAAATTGCCATCAGGAAAGCCAGTGCAACAAGCCTCTCCAGGAGACTGAGCAGTGCATCATCTTCCCCTCGGGAGCCAGGAAGTGATGCTCAAAGGGAGGACCAGAGCTCTCCCAAAGTGAACTGAAGCTATTCTCAGCAATGACAAGGTCCCGAGCTCCTCGGAGGATGAAAACAGCCAAGTTCATCAGGAAAGCCAGCATAATAAGCTTCTCCAAGAGAACCAACAGCTCCTTACAGCTTCTCTCAGCTTCCAACAGGTTCCCAACAGCTTCTACAAGCTCCCAACAGCCTAACTTCTTTTTCTCCAGTTCTGCCTCTTGTGCTGCTGGCAACAGTCCTCAGGTGGTCCTCCCACATCCACACCACACTTACTCAGTTCAACTGTGTGTTATAAATTGACCACACATTGTCAATCCACCATAACCTTCCTTACTGTCTTATCAAAAAGAACTCCACATTCCTTATTCTCTAAAATCTACTTAATTTTTCTTCTTATATATTTACCTCTAGTTGACACTATGTTATATATTTATTGATTTATTGGCTGTGTTTCCCACTTCAGACTAAGTTCCATATAATCAGAGGCTTCATCCAGTTCTTTCACGGAGTTTAATGTTCTATAGGCACTTGATAAATTGTTCCTGCATGAATGAGTGGTTGATAGATGGGTTCATAAATGAATGATTACCACTATTTTTTATTTTTAATTGACATATAATATTTTTACTTATTTATAGGTAATGTACCACTAATTTGTTAAATATTTTAATACATTATTTTATTCAATTCTCACAATAACTTAGCAGATGAAAAACTTGCCTTGTTACACAACTTAGTAATTAATGAAATCAGGATTTGAATTCAGGTCTGTTAGCCTCAAAGGACTTACAGTAACTTCAGCTTTATGTAAAGGTTTAAAGTTAGGCAATTTATTGGGAGATTTGGTGACCGAGGTCTCTGTCTTCAGTAAAATATTGTATATTTTAAGTGATCCTAAAGTATTATCCTTAACTTTATGGATGAAACAATGGTGATATTTTTATAGTCACATCATTTAAGAAAATAATGCAACTAACAATTGACTCACTTCTTTTACTCATATAGAGTAGGTATTTATTTCAGTATATGAGAGAATGTGTCAATAAGATGCCATGACTATGCAATTCAACAGTTGAATATTCACAAGCAACAGAATGAAGTTGAATCCTTACATCACACAATATGCACAAATTGACTCAGAATGATCAAAGGCCTAACTGTAAGAGTTAAAACTATAAAACTCTTAGAAGAAAACATAAGTGTAGATCCTCTTGACCTTGGATTAGGCATTTTTTTTTTTACAAATAGCATTTAAAACAACAAAGAAAAACAGATAAATTAGACTTCATTATAAGCAAGAACTTATGCTTTAAAGGAAATTATCAAGAAAATGAAAAGAAACCTCCCAGAATGGAAAGAAATAGTTATAAATAATGTACCTGATAAGTTTGGTGCCCAGAAATAGGATTTTTACAACTCAACCAAAAGACAAATAATCCAGTTTGAAAACAGAGGAGCTGAATATACTTTTCTCCAAACGTATGTAAATACAAATGACAGATTGTTTAACAACATTAGTCATTAAAGAAATGGAAATTAATCCCACAGGGAGATACAATTTCACAATCACTGGGATGGCTGTAACAAAAAGTTGGACACCAGTAAAGTATGGGTGAGATTCCAGAGAGATTTAAACCCATTGCTGGCAAATATATATACATTATATATTATATAAAACCACTTTGAAAATCTGTGGCGGTACCTCCAAACATTAGACATAGATATGACCAAGCAATTCTAGCAATTCTACCCACAGAGCTATACCCAAGATAGCCAAAAATATATGTTTATACAAAAGGTTATACATGAATGCTTGTGGCCAGATTACTCGTAATAACAAAAGTGGAGATAACTCAAATGTTATAAACTGAGAAGCAGAAAAACAGACATGATATAATTCACACTGTGGAATATTATTCAATAATAAAAAGGAATAAAATACTGATACATGCTACAACACAGATGAACCTTGAACATATTATGCAAAGGAAAGAAGCTACAGACAAAAGCTATGTGTAGTATGATTTTTTTTATATGAAATGCCCAGAATAGACAAATTCATGAAGACAGGAAGTAGCATTTTAGTGTTTATCAGTGGCTGGGAAGGAGGAGATAATGTCTGACCGCTAATAGGCATGGTCTGAGGTTTCTTTTTGTGGTGATGAAATGTTTTGGAATCAGATAATGATGACAGTGGCAAAACTTTGTGACTATACTGAAGCCATTGAAATGTACACTTTATAAGGGTGCCTCTTGTGTGAATTGTATAACCATACATCTTTCATGAATGTGATTTTAACAGTAGGACGTATTATCTCCTGTACAGCTAGAGGGACAGTGTGTGGAATGGAAAGAGCATTAAGGCAAGAGATCTGGGCAACAGTCACTTCTCTGTACTCAAGATCAGTGCCATGGTCAGGCAATCATTACTCTCCGCGCCCTCAGTAAGGACTTGTAAAATAAGGGGCTAGACCTGCAGATGATCTCTAAAATCACCCTCAGTTCCTCAGGCTCCATGTTTATAAATCTTACAAAAACTTAATATTTGAACAAAACCCCAACAGAGACAAGATGCATAGTGTGTACCTGTGTCCTCCTTACTATATTTCTGATATGCACAAGGCTCTGTAGCTTAGGGAGTGAAATCCCAGCTTTGAGGACCTCGATGGTCCCAGCTCTAAACCTGCTTGACAACTTGCTAAAAGCCTGACCTTAGACAAAATATTTCAGTTCACTCTACCTCGGTTTTTCTTTTGTGAAATTGGATAATAATAGTGCCTGCTATTGTGAATATTAAATGAATTTGTCCACAGAAAACACTAATCACAGAACACACTAGTAAAGTTTAAAACAAAATGTGGTAGTTCTAGACTTTTGCTCCTGCTAAAATTAGACAGCAATGGTTGAATATTCAGATTATAGACAGAAGTGTGTTTAGTGACTATTTTAAATCTTAAATGCCTACAAAAGTCTCAAATATCCGAAGGTGGAGCCTTTGGAAGGCGATGGGATCATGGGGGTGCTAAACTCATCAATGGAAACAGCTGAATGTGTTGCAAGGAAGTGAGACCTGGTTGGAGATAGGTTGCTGGGGCTATGTGGTGACCTAGAAAGGCATATGCTTGTCCCTGGCTCCTCTCTTTTCCCTCTGCTTACTGGCCGCCATGGAGTGACCAGCTGTCTTTCACCAGGCCCTTCCACCATGCTGTATCTGCCTTGGGGCCAGCTGACCTTGAACTGAACCCACTGGAACAGTGAATTTAAAAAAAACTCTCTGTATCACAAATGTTGGTATTTTGGGACAGGAAAATGACCAATACAGTGACTTTTATAAATGTTAGCTTGTTTGCTTTATGGTTCTTAAATAACATTTAGTGCTACCTATTTTGCATGAAACAAAAAAGTGATTTTGAGTGATTTGAGTCAGGAGCTGAAGGCTGCTTATCTCAAATTAGGGCTTTTTCTTCCTCCTCAGGGCTACATGCCAGGGATTCAAGGAGCCTGTGCTGAGTTCAAGGTACTACAGAGCTTCTTGGACTACTGTGCATATGGATTAGGTAAGTAGTATTACAAATGGCACAGGATACATACTCTTTCACTATAAACACATTGTTAATGGTTAGCATGGATAGTCATATTTGAAATTCTGGATGTATATGAACATTTCAAAGATTTTAGAAGCATGTAAAAGTTATACAAAGAGCTTTATATAGATCATTAAATATTGTGAGTTTAAAATAATATTTCCATTGTTTAAAACTGACTGAATATTTCTAACATAGTCTGGTTGCTCCCTCTTCACTTTTTTTTTTTTTTTTCCCAGTACCGGGAATCGAACTCACGACCTTGCGCTTGCCAGGCAGGCACTGTGCCACTGAGCTAAATCCACAGCCACCCCCTTCACTTTTGTATATAGCATTCCCTAGACCTAAAAATTCCAATTTCTCTCATTTGAATAATAAATGCAAAATAAATATTAAAATATAATGCTTTAAGCATTATTGTTCTTTTATATATCATCTTATTTTATATCCTAAATCAAAAATAAAGGTTATCATTCCCAATTTACAGATCAGAAAACTGATTAGGAATGATAAAGCATCTTGTCTCAAGCCACACGGCTAGGAGGTGATAGCACCCAAGACCTGAGCCTTCTTACTTTCTGAATCTCATCATTGAGCATCAGTCCACATTGCTTTTGTCTATCATCAGCTGAACCAAAATTTGTCTCCCCCGAGAGACAGTCTATCGGTAGTTCTCGCTAAGAGAAGTTTTGCTTCTCTTTTCTATCAATATTTATAAAGTCATATGGTAGAGCATTCATTTATACTTTTTGATAAATATTTATTTGCTAAGTATCATCAAGGATATATATTTTGTGCATTGGGTTTAAATTTTTATTTAATGACAAATAAAAGACTTCATCCTCTAAGTTTTCATTCCTATAATTTTTCTTCTTCTGAGAAAAGAATGTTCTGAATAAAGTAGGCATTCAGCAGATGTTATCGGTTCACTGCCCATTAATCAGTCTGGAGATTAGCGTGTATACAACTGCCTAATAAAACTACGTCATTTCAAAGTAGACTTCATTTACCGATTTTTGTAACTATTTATCATTGTATGGAATATATACACTTACATAACTTTTCAAATCTGAGGATGAAAACCAAGGTTTATATTTCCTCAAAATATGCACAGTACACAAAGGAACACCGTAATTCTCAGCAACATGAGCCTTCAGTACTGTGCTATTAGTAAAATCTAGCCTTGCAGGCAGGAGGAACCCCCTGTTCTTCACATTGTTTATGTCGTTCTCCATGTAGTTTGGCTGAGAATTTAAGTTAGTATAAGTACATTAAAGAGTGCACCTGATATTTTTCTTTCCTAACAAATGAACCAGAAATTATATTTCACAACTTGGGAAGTCATGTTTTCTCAAATAAAACTTAAACACTCACATCTGGTCATAAAAATGTTGAACATCTGAAGATAGGAACAAATGTTGGAGTTGCAGGAATGACTTCGCAGCTGTCGAACAGGCCGATGTGACATAGAAACTGCAGAAACATCACTCAGCTACTCAGAAACAGGATTTGGAAGGCTTTCTATTTTGTTACACAAGACTGGATTTATTTTCCTCCTTACAAACCTAGCCCTCCAGAAGTTAAAAAGAAAAGGCTCTTATCCTCAAAACCAAAACGAATACAGGACACAATTGCACATAAAGGAGTTCATTCTTCTGCCAATTTGAACTAATATTCTAGTTTTTAAAAAGATATACAACCTAAACTGAGGCCCTGAGATAGCATGTCAATTAGAATTGTCAGGCCATTATGAATCAACAGTGGTATGATTTTCTTACAAGCCACACATACACACACACACACTTGCGCAAGTGCAAATCAAAGTGTTTTGTTTTGAGGAATTTAGAAATGAAGATGCAGATACAGGTAAGAACAGAATCAGAATAAGAGAATAAATTTGAAGTCCCAGCACTTTCAATTCCAGGCAGAAGATGAGTAGCACCGAGCAGATCCATCGCATGGAGCCCAACAAATATAACACGCAGAGGTTCCATCAGGGTTGAGCACCGTTGTGTGATGGAATCCACCAGCCTTGATTTCCATTAGTTCTTGGTACCCAGGATTGGCTTCCAGTGCCTGCTCTGATGCAAGTGCTTTGCTGAGCCTTTGCCCATGATGTTCCACTTCCTTGTGTGCTCTCTCTAGACATTTCTCATAAGCGCAAGTGTTAATTCTTTAGAAAGCATTCCCCAATTCTACAGATATTGAGGGAAGAATAGAAGACTTCTTCTCTGCAGCACTTCTAGAAGCACCTTTAAATAATTCAATGTGCAATTTGTCTTTCAGTGGTAATCTAATCCCTAGGATGCACGTAAGGTTGATCGAGAGTTGTTTATTCAGCCATACCCGCGTTTCCCAGTGAAGTACCTTGCCCTGACTCAATATATTGATACGCGTACTTTTGTTCTAATTGTACGACCTTATAGCAGTATCTCCAGCCTTACTGGGTTCTCATTTCCCTATACTTTTAACTTGATTATTTGGTTTTTAATTAACCTAATGGGGGCTGGGGATTTAGCTCAGGGACACAGTGCTTGCCTGGCAAGTGCAAGGTCGTGTGTTCGATTCCCCGTACGGAAAAAAAAAAAAAAAAAGAAGATCTGTTTAATTAACCTAATGCCAGAGAAATTAAACTTTGGGAGAAATGTCAGAAAGAATCCTCTGCCGGGGGTGGTGGCGCACGCCTATAATCCCAGCACTCGGGAGGCTGAGGCAGCAGGATCGTTGCGAGTTTGAGACCAGCCTGTGCAACAAAGTGAGCTCAAGGCCAGCCTGAACTGCATGGCGAGACCCTGTCTCAAAAATACCCCCCCCAAAAAAGTAATAAAAATAAAAAAAAGAAGAAACCTCTGAACTCCACTAAATAGCTCCAGTAAGAAATGCCATTTTGCTCCCTGGGAGAGTCTAGTGTTATTCCCCTTTGGTCTGGATTCACATTCTCCACTGACAGGAAGCATCACGGATGGGTCATGCACTCTTCTTGGGGATTTCACAAGGCTATTTCCACAGCTGCTGATCACAGGCTCTTGGGCAGGGAGAGGTTAAAAATAAGGACAGTATTTCACAACAGCTGAAATAATTTTATGCCGGGGCCTGGTTTTATATTCAAAGTGTGTTTTCTCTGTACTACGAAGCAGCAAAATAGCTAGAGATATAATGTGACATTTGAATTTAGCACTCTAATCTGCAAAACCATAACAGATACTTTATATACTACTAATGATAACAATTACTACTGAGCTTAAAGTAAACCTATCCATATTTGTTTTCAAGTTAAATGTGTTACTTGAGAATATTCAAAATATTTGCTAAGGGGGTGTGAACAGTGCAGATGCTCGTCAAACTCCATCTGTCTGAATCTATTAAGTGGCATTTCCCTAGTTGTGGCATTCCACGTCTTACTGCCTTCTGCCTATGGTGAGGACTGAAGCCTAATTTAGAAACTGCATTATTTTATCCAGAGGTGAATGTTCTAAATAGATTTTCTGAATTTCTATCTCTGTGATCTGAATCCATTGAGTACAAAATCAAAAGTTCATGTGGAACACAGAGAATTAGATTATGCTTGAAAGTCAAAGTGGCTGTGACTGCTTTTCTAATTTGAAAGATCCTCCACAATGCATTCACAAAAGCAACTTGAAAGTGCTCATGTAAATTCTTCCAGGAGAGGGGTGTTTGGTGTTTCATTTCTTTCAGATCTCCCCATGGACCTCATTGCTTTCTACTTTTTTACTCTACGTAACCAAGGAATACTGTATGTGATTTTCATAATTTGAATGCTTTCTGAGGGATTCAGGTTATTGCATGAACTTAATTTGAAAAAGTCCACTTCCATCATTCGTAGGAAAGGTTATATTTGTCTTTAGAACACCTTGAAGGATTTAGTAAATACTGGCAGATTGACTGTTATGTACTGATCTTCTACCTCCATGTTAAGTTTATCCCTAAACCCTTTCCTCCTGAGTATAGGTGCTGTATGTCCAAGCTACGCAGTGATGTCATGAGTACTGGTCCTGTATTTACAGACCTTGAAATCTGTGTTTTACTGCCACTCACTTTTTTCTTTCTTGTATATCATATAGTATATCTATCTATCTATCTATCTATCTATCTATCTATCTATCTATCCATCTATCATCTATCTATCTATCTATCTACCTATCACTTTTGAAGTTTTAAAAGTAAAGGAATCAGAATCTACACATTGAAGTTTCTCACTTTGCTTGTCATTCTTTCCCTGAGCATCATTTAAGGTAATTAATACTGCTTTCTGTTGATGCTGGGTAAATGAAGGGTCACTTCAACTCACTTTTTCAAGCCTCAGGAACAACTAGAATGGCTGATGGAACAGGTCTCTGTAGCTCCAAAAGATTACAGGATAAGCATCTTTCCTGGGTACTTTCCTTCCTGCCACCAACAGTTTTGCCTCAGATACTTTCTTTCTTTCTTTTTTTTTTTTTTTTGGTTTTTCTCCTGTACCTGGAACCGAACTCACGACCTTGCACATGCCAGGCAGGCGCTTTTGCCGCTGAGCTAAATCCCCAGCCCCCTGCCTCAGATACTTTCTAATTATTTTATACACAGAGAGGAAATAAAAGAAGAAAATCCAAAATCAATATAAAATTTTAACATCACCTATATTTCTGAATCCCTTTCTTCATGCAATCTTTTTATTTGCCACACTTTAAAGAACTTCTTTTTTGCCTCCTTCTCTTCATCCCCTTATGGGTTGAACTTTAAACCATCTGAATGTTGTACACCAATGGACAGGAAAGGAAGAAGAAAAATTTTAAAACCAGAGACAAAACAAATTCATACATTGCCTTCTGGAGAGTCACATGAGTCCTATTTTACTGAGAAGCTGAAAAGTTAAGCTGAAAGACTCATTTAATCCACTAACTGATGAAAAGTGCAAAAGAGATTGATTTCTGTCTCACTCTTCTCCAAAAACATAAGCATTGCACTTCAATGGAGTTAAATATGAGAGGTTCCATTTAGAACGCTATAAGAATCACAGGATGTACAAAATAAATTTTAAATGGGTAACACAAATAAACAGGAAATCCCCCTCATCCACACCTGGCAGTACCCTGGCTATTCTCCCTAAGCTGGGAGAATCTCAAAGATATTTATGAAGGAGGGCTTTCTGTGAGAACTTCCTTCTCATAGGTCAAGAGCACATTAGCACACAGAAGATTTACAAAGAGGTCATTAAGGCAAGAAGCTGGAAATACAATTATAGTTTGTTATATTTCCATAAAGTAATGTAAACGAGACTTAATAGCCTATGTGTTGAGTCCCCAGGTTTACACTATTGTCTTTGGCTTTCTTCCTATAGTTGAACATTTAGGGAAAGCAGAGGAAACCATGTTTGGAGCATCTGTTTTGTGATAGAATGATGTTTTCAAAGTGGGTCTCACAGACCAGTTGCCAGGAAAACGCTGTCACAAAACCTATTCCATGGTCTCCTGAGACAGGTTTTAAAATGCAAGCTCCTGGACACCTATCTGTCAAGTTTTCCTTTCTAACAGTGTATACACATGTATGTACTTTGAGAAAATACTTCAAGCTGATTCTTTTGCACTAAAATTTGAGAATTAATAAAATGCCTTTGTCTAAGTGCTACTGCACAGATTATCTTATTTATCAATTTAAGGTTATGTTCATCCGTTGATATCTGTCAGAAACTGGTTGCAGAGCCCACTAAAAGACCATAATCGAGGAAATTCAAGTTCCTAATATAAAATGGTATAGTATTTGCACTTGACCTCTGCATATCTTCTCAAACACTTTAAATAATCTCCAGATGACTTACAATACCTAATGCAACATAAATACTGTATAGATAGTTGCTCTTCTGTATTGTTTAGAAAATAAAGACAAGAAAAAAATATCTGTACATGTTCTGTACAGGCAGAACCACATTGAGTCTAACTGTATTGTACACAAATTAGATGTGAGGCCAATAATGCATCACAAATATGTGCTGGGGAGAAACAGGATCTGTGAAGTGGCGGGGGGCTACCACTGGGTGTCCACACTCATCACTTCATTCCAGTTGTTTCAGTGCAGTCTGGGTGGACAACAAATTCAAGCTTTGGTTTTTAGAATTTCCTGTAATTTAAAAAATACTTTTGATCTTTGGTTGGTTGGATCTGCAGAGAGCTAACGGTATGTGTGTCCCCTGAGAGCTAAAAGTTCATGAACACTCAACTTATTGAGCGTTGTTCTTCCACTTGAGGCTTTGTTGTGAGGTGCATCTATCTTAAAGGAAGGCAGCCCTAGCCAAGAGACGTTGCTCAAGTTTTCAAGCCTCAGTGAACTTTGGCTTGATCATATGGAAAATATGTGCGACAGTGACCTACTAGGGCTGTTTTAAGTATTAAATTGAATAACATGCATTCTTGGTACATAGTTAGCAATCAAAATGTGGTAGGTATTACAACATTCCTTAGCTGGGGAGAATGGTGCAAAGAAATAGTTAGGAATTTATCCACAATTAGTGCTTCTATCTTAGAACATCACACTAGATTTTTTATTTTAAATGATGTTATCATTTAAAAATACTCGAAATAGCCATATATCTGTGTCTTTGAAGGAATTCTTGTGGCAGACCATATTTATTTTCAATAAATATGGCCTTCTTGAAATATTTTTGGAATGTCCATTTGTGTGCACTTTAGATGCATGGAATGATTATCTGTGAGTCATTTTTGTGATCAGCCTATTATTTTTTATCATTGCAAATAAGTAAAATTTAAAAGGAGGGACAAAAATGGTGTGTCCTTTCAAATACAGATGAATGGTACCAAATAATTGCACTCTGAGCATGGACTTGTTTTAAAATAGTTAAATCTTTGATGGCTGAATCTAGTGAAAGGAAGCTAAGTGGTCATCATCAGGATTCTAAAATTGAAATCTGACCCAAAAAGAATGCAGTTCGTGTCCTTATGTGTTTCAAAATTTGGCAATTCCCAGAGAGGAACATTCTTCCTCCAGGTGAGGAAGTGGGCCTCTAATATCACATGGACGTAAATACTTCCATATATTTAGAAACCTACCTTATTTGGGGTTAATAATGCCTAAAACACCACATATTGTTACTTGTCATGTACTGTGTCTCCACAGGGTTCTGTAGAAATTGCCTTTCCTACAGTACAGATTTCTATCTGTGGCGTCCATATGAACTAGAGGCCACATACTGCAATGGTGATAGTGTGAAATTAAAACATTTCTCTAAACTAACATGTACAGAGGTTTGAGGAATTTTGAGACAGATCACCTGGTTGTAACACTGGTGGCAGAGTATTTCTTAGCTTTGAAAGAGCCAAAAGTCACATAGCATTTTAGAGCTTAAATGTTTTGAATATGAAATAATGATATAATAGTTAGATCTTTGAATGAAATAAAAGATGGATAATAGGAAACATGGCGATAGATCTTTCTGTGAAATGAAAAGGGACCATGAAATGGAGGCAGGAAGAAGAGGAAAGGGGCCATGAAAAGAATTAAGATGTGTCATGCACATGTCCCAGCTCCCCACAATGAATGTAACCATTATGTATTGCAAACATGTACTAATAAAAAGAGAAGCACTAAAAATAAAAAATAAAAAGAAGATGTTAATACTGTTGACCCAACAGGCTACTATGATAACATACTTTAATGCATATGAAGTGCTTACCAGGGTCTGGCACATGGTAAGGTCTCAATCAATGCTAGCCATTGTTGGCTTCGCTAGGCGTTCCAATGGTGGGGAGAAATAGTTTCAACCAGAGTGGAGAAATTCATTAATCTTTTTGTGAAGTCAACCAAGAAAGGGTAAAGGAAGGACAGATGGTAGTCTCTAATCATTTCCAATAATCCCCTTAATTTAGCTCATAATTCTCTTGAGGACATAAACACAGTATTAATATTTCCCACATTCCAAACTAGGGAGTTGGGTCACAAGAAGATTTCTAAGGGTGCCAGTGAGTTATCAGTGGAGATAAGAATCAAACTCAGCATTGTTTTCAGTTGGGTTCCCTAACAGGGCACCCCTTTCATATGCAGATGTTTGTTATGTAATAATTTAATTCAATGCTTTTCATAAAAACTGTCACAGAGGGCCTGCTTCATGTGTGTTACTTTGTTGTTGCCCTAGTGACATTTGAAGAGCCCTCAGGCAACCACAGATATCTGAGGACTCCAGAGAGCAGCTCCATGTGAATAAAAAGGGTAAGTGTTACAACCCAGCTGTTCTGTGCAGATACTTATATTGTGCACCATGAATTAGTACTTTTCTTCTGGCTTTTTTTCTTCCTTGCCTATAGTCAGTATGTTAGAAAAATAAGTTCAGCTTTCTACAAGAGGTTGAACTTAATAATCAAAGAATTCAAGAATTCATTAAACAGCATAAAACATTTTAGACTATTGACCTAAAGATAATTCTGGAAATGTCCTAAAGTCATGGAATATAAGAATGTTAGGGCCAGAGATTTAGCTCAATGGTGCAACATCTGCCTGGCAAGTGTGAGATGCTGAGTTTGATTCCTGCCCACACTCCCAATCAGAATTTTAGAAGTCATTAATAGTTGTTAACTTCTTGAAAGGAAGTATTTTATTATGTTTATTTCTATGTCTCTAGAAGCTGATATACAACAGTGCATAAAGTAAATCATCCATTAGTTCTTACAAATGAATAGATACAGCCTCTGATATCTATTTCAAATCAGTTTTCAAGTAACTACTGCCCAAAGTCTTCTGGGAAGAAGTTGTATTAGTTCCACTGTGGAAATCATAGAATACTAGGGCTCTGTAACACACCATGTGTACATTTGACACATCTCAGTTTGCAAATCCAAGCAGTTATGCCAAGGTGCAAAGTTAAGGAACCCCCAGGGTCTACAAGCAAGGAATTTCCAAGAGTTCCTACTGGTTTTGCTAATTCACCAAAACCCATCATTAAAAGCCTTGTACTCTTTGCAAAGAAAGAAAAGAAGCTCTAATGATCATCCAATATAGCTATAGAGCAAAATAATTTAGAAATGATCAATAACAAAAATTAAGAGGAGCTTGTAATGTTCATGGTAGAGGAAACAAAATGGATTCCCACATGTATGTACACATGCTCCTCATGGACTGACATGGGATGGGATCATGGATTGACATCTGAATAAACTTATCATCAGTTCCAAATGTCATAAGGTGAAAATGCGTTTACCATGTCAAACATCACAGCTTAGGCTGGTGTTATGGTTTATGTCTGTGTGTCCCCCCAAAGCCTCATGTGGCCATGGGGCAGGCTTTAAGAGTTTGATTATGGGTGTGAGAGCTGCACCCACCATGGGGTGGATAGTTTGCATATGTAAGGGAGAGGAAAAGGGTGCTTGAGGCCATTCCTCCCCCATTCCTCGCTGGTGTATGCTGGTTGCTTTGCTGTGTTCTGCCGCCTGAGCTGCAGCTCTCTACCATGTGCCACTCTGTCTTGTAATCTGCCAAATATGGACTGAAAACTGTACAAACTGTAAGCAAAATAAACCTTTCCTTCCTTAATTTTGGGCATCAGGTATTTTGTCCCAGCAATGAGAGAAAAGTAACCAAGACAGCTGGGTTACCTTAAATGCTTTGAGAACACTTATATTAGCTTACTTTTGGGCACAATTATCTAATACAAAGCCTGCTTCATAATAAAGTGTTGATTATTTCATGTACACACAGATGGATGTTTTGTTCACAGGAGGGAGTACGGAAACATGAAATAAAATATCCAGAATTGCTGGCATCACAATTGTGTACCCTCATGATTATATGGCTAGTACTGTGTATCACAAGCTCAGGAAAAAGGCAAAATTCAAAATTTGGAATATAACTTTTACTGAATAGGTAACATTTTTGAAATATCATAAAGTTAAAAATCATTGCATTGGAGATCATCTGTAATTCTACATTATAAGAGACTCCCCAGGCGATCTCCTCTGGTACCACAAGTTAAGATCTGAAAGCTGGTCACTGGGCTCTGCCCACCTCTCCAGCCATCACCACTGGAAGTATCCAGTATCCAGGAATCCAGTATCAGCAGTATCCAGGAATTGCTGGTGCCACTTCCTTCCTGTTCCTTTGCATGTGCTCTGCGAGTCCCTCTGCTTGGAGTGTAGTAACTTCTCCCTTTTAAGGTCCAACTTAGAGGTCCCTTCCCATGCAAAGCCACTCCATCTCCTGTCCCGTCTCAACAGTTTGCTCATTCTCCCACTGCTCTATTGGTAGTGAAATGAGTTCCTCGATAATTAGAATCTAGTTCATCTTTTAGCTCTCAATTCAGAGCATAGCAAGGGATTAAATATTCATTTAATGTTTTAGTTATGCTTTAGTAAAATATCAGAGGACAAATCTTTCAATTTAGTACATCTGAGAAAACAATTGTCCAATTAATCCCACTTAATAAATATCATTGAATAGATGAGTGATTCATATGTTTCTCATTTGTACAAAATCTGAGTGTTGAAGGCTATTTTTTCCTCCTTTTAAGTGGTGTGCCTTATGTGACTAGCAACTAAATGTCTTTTGTATAACTGAGACATGAACTAAATAGATTGGCTATTTCAGGGAACCCTCAAGGTCTCATTGTTTCTACTCTGGGTCCTTTATCTTTTGTTCCCACCTTTTACATTAAAAATTGTGCCATGGCTGGGTGTGGTAGCACACGCCTGCAATCCCAGTACTTGGCAGACTGAGGCAGGAGGATCACCATGAGTTCCAGGCCAACCAGGGCTACACAGTGACTTTAAGGCCAGCCTGAACTGCACAGTAAGACTTTGTTGCAAAAAAAATTTAAAAATTAAAAAAAACCCTGTGCCATGGCTCACACTAGCTCATACCCAGGATCATACCCAGAGACTTTCCCAGTGTAAGGCTGCAAAGGACCTGGCTCCCTGTCATCCTCATCCTTTACCCTTTTGTGCTCAATCACTGCACTTCAGCCCCACCCTACTTTTTATGTTCCATCCTTAGGTTCCCGCTTCAGGGCAAATGCCTCTATTGCTTCCACTTACTACACTCTTTCCCCTAGACTGTCTTCCACACCACTTCCCCAAAGACCCCATCGACAATTGACTGCATGTGACTCTCCAGATTGATATTTTGAAATCCTAATTCCCAGTGTATTAGGACATCATAAAGGTGGAGAGCTGATACATAGGTTAATGCTCTTATAAACGAGAATTTCTTCTATTGCCCTTCTTCTGTCATGCGAGGATACAATCAGAAGAGAAGGCAACCTGGAAAAGGGTCCTCACCAGAACCCAACCATGCTGCTACCGTAATCCTTGATGTCTGGCTTCCAGAAATGTCAGCCATCCATTCTATGGTTCTAACAATCCAAAGTGTTTAAGACACCTTCTCTGATCACCCCTTCCATTCTCTAGCTCCTTTGCATTGTTTTACAATAATGTGTTTATTATCTGTTTTCACCACTTGAGTGGAAACCCATTGATTTTGTCTGATGTGTCTATTACTGAATCCCCAGTAATTCAGCAGATGATTAATAAGTTTTTTTGGGAGGTACCAGGAATCAATCACAGGACCTCGTGCCTGCCAGGCAGGCACCATGCCACTGGGCTATATCCTTGGCCCCCAGATGATTAATAAGCAATCATTGAATAAATTAAATGGATGAGAACCTAGGAGTATGCATAAAAATAAAGTCATAATTGGAACAAGTTTTCTAAGACCTCATTATTTTTCTCTAGTTCTACAATAACTTTTTAAAAATAGCCAAAAAGAAACAACAGATGATAAAGAAATATTTAAGTTCCAATTATGCCTTACCCATTTTCCCCACCTTAAAAACAATAGTCGAGTAACTATAGTGTTCATTCCCTTCAGGTGAAAAACAAAACTTCTCATTGTAGCTTAGAAGAAGTTTGGAAGATAGAGAAAGGTTACCCTGCATAAACCCACAAAACTAATGTGTGTACTGAATGCCTGGGGGTGGGATCGCAGTGACACAAGCAGAGTTTCCGGTCAGTGGAGGTGAACTCAGCTCTTAGGAGAGAGGAAGCAGATGCCTTTAATACCGTTCAGCCAGGTAGTCCTCCCTCTAAACCAGTACTGCGTCAGTGAGTCAGGTTGCCAACAAACACTTATAAAACTTAGCTCATGGGACAGGCTTAAATGTACCCTCCTTACCCTCACAAAGTCTGTACTCAGTAGACTAATTTCAGAAGTGAGTATTTTGTTTATCAATGAGTGGCCAAGTACAAAGTGACCTGTAATCCTCAGAGTCACTTAATGTGACTGGCCTGTAATCTCAACTTTATCACCAATGAGATAGATGACCTGGAACATGTGAACTGAAGCTGGCAGAATGGCTGGCAATGAAACCATGAAGGCTTGAAAAGTGGGCAGGATCCAGGAGCACAGAAGGGAGCTAACTAATTAGACCCGGAAGACGCCATAAGGGAAGTGATCTGAGAAAAGGATAAGAACTTCAAGCCATTTCCAGTCATGGGGTGGGCTGGGGGGTGGGGGGGATGGTGCCAAGCAAGCTATAAACAAGCAAATCTATGGAAAGCTTCTTAAAAAATATATACACCCTCTTCACCCATATATACACAATAGGTGTTATGAGGAATCCAGGGGCCCGATTTTTACAAAGCTTTATGGGCAGTTCTAATACACCATCAGGTTAGGAGCTGTGGGTTGGGATAATAAGAACTGACTGCACTGGACAGAACTGAACTCAAACTGGGCAGCAGGAAAGTGAACAGAAGAGCAAGCAGTAGAGTAGGAGTCTGGATACAAATCTCTGTCACACGCTGGACGTGAACATAAATTTTCTTATTCTCCTTTGTCTCTATGGAACAGAGATCCAGCACCTATCTTCCCCCCGCAAAGGACTTTTGTGAGGACCTACTGATTTTAAGCCACTATTATGTTACATTAGTGAATAAACATGTAGCTGTGAAGTGCTACACAAATATTCAAGGTCATCATTAATCGCTATCAATATTGTTATCATGAAGACCCTGGGCTGCCAGGGTACCCTGGTCAGTTCTCTGTTACTTCCTGGGTTTAGCATGAGGCCACAAGGGGGCAGGGCTTTGAAATGGATTCCATGGTTTCCTTATGACACTCATGAAGTGTTATACCTTCCTCAATGCTAGACTACGACTTGGGATTGGGTCCTAGGGTCAAATTATGAGAGTCATGCCACTCTCATGAATCTACATAGCTATGAATGGTAGATACATGCCTTGAACAAGTCACTTACCCTTGCAAGCCTTGGTTTCTTCAACTTTAAAGTGGTGAGAGTAAAAGTTTTCAGAGCCACTGTGAACAACTAACTGTTCAGGCTGTGCCCTTCACATGGGAAGTGCCTCAGGATGGGAGGGCAGTGGAGGCTCAAATTCAGCCCAGGATGCACGAATTGAGCCACACACTCAAGGGGCTGAATTTTCTCAAGGGAGGCATTTTTTTCTCCAATTCCTAAACCCAGAGTAAAAGCTTTTTCTCTAAATCACATCAAGGTGCTGTACATGCTAACAGAGAGCCTATCCTGATATACCTACTGAGAAATCTTAAGATGAGTGGAGCATTTAGCACATGCCTCCTATACAATATTGTCCAATGCTAAGTAGCTGTCGATAGTGGAATGTCACTAACCTGCTCAAAAAGTACTTGCTGGGTACCACCTGTATCCCAGCTACTATGTCAGGGCACGTCAGGATGAATAGGTTGAGGCCTGTCAGATGAATAGGCTGAGGCCTAGGGACAAATATAGACATTTGGGCACATCATTAGATTTGAGTATTCATATAGGAGACCTTTTTCAGAATGATTCTATAGTTTAACTTCTAAACACTGATGATTATACTCGAAGGTTTAATTTACTCCTACAAATTCAGCATATTTATTATTTGTTTACTTATTTAATTTTTTTGAGTCAGGGCTTTGCTATGTAGTGCAGGCTGGCCTCTAAGTCACAGCAATTCTCCTGCTTTAGCCTCCTGAGTGATTGGATTACAGGCCTGTGCCACTACACCCTTCAAATTCAGCATTTTTCAAATCTGGAAAATAAAACTTTATTAGAGTTCTTTGGTGAAGCTGCTTATGCATCTCATACTTCTCTGTGTTCAGTTAGATACCTAGTACTGGCTTTCCAAGCCATTGTCATTTGATTGTCTTTCTGGAACCCCACTGTGTTGGTTTGGGCCTTATTTTTGCAAGGGGAACAACATAATACAGGACGCATACTTTATGTGATTATTTATAATAGTCACCCAAAGAACAGTATACGAAAGAGTGCAGGAAATCTGTCCACACACTAAGACCAAGCAATCCAGCTGAGGGCCTGGGTCCCGCAACAATGTCCTACATGAGTCCAGCTGATGACGTAGAGCTCATAACAGTGCCTCCCACAAATCCAACTGGAGGTCCAGAGCCCATGACAATGTCTCGTGCAGGTCTGTTTCACGGATCTGCTGGGAAGGCCCAAAGGTCAGTGGTGGAATCTACAAAGTCTGCCAGCAGGATGAAGGACCTGTGCTAGCAGGCTGAGGGATCTGCACTGGAGCCAGGAAGTGATGCTCAGAAGAACCAGAGCTCCCCCAAAAGGTACCATGGCCATCCTTGGAAACAGTGAGGTCCTGAGCTCCTCCCATGATCAGAATGGCCGAGTTCCCATCAGGGAAGCCAACGCAGCAAGCTTTTCCAGGAGGCCCGCAGTGCACTATCTTCCCCTCTGGAACCAGGAAGCAATGCTCAAAGTGAGGACCAGAGCTCCCCAAATTGAACTGAAGCCATTCTCAGTGCCAGCGAGGTCCCAAGCTCCTTGGAGGATGAAAACAGCCAAGTTCATCAGGAAAGCCAGCTCCCCACAGTTTCTACCAGCTCCCCACAGCCTCTCTCAGATCCCAGCAGCCTGCTTTTTCTTCTCCAGGCCTGCGTCTTATGCTGCTGGCAACAGTCTTCAGGTGGGTCTACCACACCCAGCACCACACTCCCTCCGTTCAGCTGGGGGTTATAAGTTGACCACCAGTTATCAATCTACCACACCCACTGAGCCCACATGGGTGTCAGGGCCTTCCATCAGCATGTCAGCTTTCTTACAACCTGCTCTGTAACTGGTTGGTTAGAATCTGCTTACTTATTTGCACAACTGCTCAGAGCTACGCAAGTACATTCTTGGATGATACAATTTTTTGAGACTATATACATAGTGTATATAGCCTTAGCCTTCTTCTCAGAGATAGATGGGCATAAAGACAAAATAAAATGTTGGCAGATAAAGAAGATCCCTGGTGATAAATGACAGGCTTATTATTATTTCTCCTAATTTCCTTTTCTGAGTAATTACCATAGGTGAAACCTGTATAGAAAATAGCTTTAACGGTTTTAATTAAAGTGGCTTACTGAATTAATCTTGAGTGGACACTATGTAAATAAGTGTTTAATTAACTCTTAAATGGCTTAATTAAGAGTATTTAAAATAAGGATCTGAAATTGCAGCATACCAATTTCACATTACACTTAAATGCCACAATAACTTAAAAAATAAAATAATTAAAATATTAGCATTTATATATTATAAGTAAATTACAATCATTATAACTCTGAAAACATCAGGGGTAACTTTAATGACTTATTTTGTAATGATGTTGTCAGAATCAATAAAAAATAAAATAAAAGAAGCACACTTTCCCTGTTGGAAATTCACCTTCCCCGAGAGCAAGGGGCACACAGGATATAAGTTGGGGCTTGCAGATGTTCACTAGAAACCTTCCAAAATCATCCCTTCCAGATCAAGTAGCTGATGATTTTACACATCACTTTTATCTTACCTATATAATAAGAAGCTGTCCTTGAAGGTGAAGTCACAAAGCAAGGCCTGATTCCACAAGGGACTGGTTTCCCCTGAGAACAGGACTGGCTGTATCATTTCAGGGACCAGTGCAAAATTATAGTATGTCTTCTGGTCAGAAATTCTAAAGAGGTTAATAGCAGAGCATTAAATCAAGTGGTCAGGTATAGGAGGGGGGTTCTGATCAGGGGTCCTTTGCTCACTGCACTAGTCCCTGAGGCTAGCCCTCATGGAGTGTGGTACAGGGACTCTAAAGCTTTTACAAGTACAGCAGGCCCTGAACTCCTAGTTTGTTGCCTCCTTGATTCTTCTCCAATTCTGGTAGATAGAGGTCCAGTAACAGAAGATACCATTTCTCAACTTCTGCTGTTCAGCACATGGAACTTTTTCAAAGAGACCACGTACTAGCCAAGAAAGCGTCCTTAAGTGCAAAAGGATAAAAACTATTCCATTCATATCATCAGGTCATAATGCAACAAAATTAGAAGTCAGTGGCAAAAGAAACCAACAAACTATGCAAACACATGGAAATTAAACAATGCCCTCTTGAATAATCAATGGGTCATAGATGAAATTAAAAAGGAAATTAGATAGTTTCTACACTCAAATGATAACGGCAGTATAGCATACTGGAACCTATGAGATGCAATGAAATCAGTCCTAAGAGAGACGTTCATAGCAGTGAATTCCCATGAGAAAAACAGCTCAAATAGCTATCCTAATAATGCACCAGCAGGTCTTGCAAAGGCTAGAACAATCCAAATCCAAAGCTAATGTGAGGAAGGAAATTATAAAATTCAAGGCAGAAATAAATGAAATTGCACCTCAAGTGCTGCTACTGACAAAGGCAGGGTGATCAGAGCTGCACAGGGAATGTGATTCGTTGGTTCCTAGGTTACAGTTCTGGGCTCTGCTGCTCTTCTGGTCCTCCACCAAAGCATCCCATGAAAAGGAATGAAAAGACAGGACATTGTCTTCCTCGCTTCCATTTATTTAGTTTGGTTCTTTGAGACAGAATCTCGTTATGTAGTTCAGGTTGGCCTTAAACTCACTATGTCGCACAGGCTAGTCTCCAACTCGTGGGCTTTTGTCCCTCCTCAGTGGTCCAAGTGCTGGGATTATAGGCATGTGCCACCACACCCAGCTCAGACCTACATCTAGATTTATGGATTCATTCATCTTTAAAGACAAATTGGACGCTAGAGATTGTCTAGTCTTATATCCCTCAATTTGATTAGATCTTAATCAAATTCACTTAGGCCAAGGGCATGTGTTATGGCTTGTGTCTAGATGTCCCCTCAAAGGCTTGTGTAGTCACAGGAGATGGCTGGATCTGGAGTGTGTGATGCTAGGATTAAGGGTGTGTAATTACTGCTGGATGTGGTGGTAAATCCTATAATCCCAGCACTTGGGAGGCTGAGGTAGACAGATTGCTGTACAAAGGCAGTCTGGACTACATAGAGTTCAGGGCCAGCCTGAACTGCAAAGCAGAATCCTGTCTTCAAAAAAATACAGAAATAAAAAGTAGAAAAAGTGTATGTAATTACTAAATCAGTCTATTGATTGATTTTGATTTGGGATAATTCTGGGTGTGGTTAATGAGAAGGCCCACCCTGGGTGTGAGTGCTACCTGCCCTAAGTGCATGCATGTAGCCTGGATAGAATATAGGAAAGAGAGTTGCTTGTCACTTATAGCTTGCTGCCTTCTGCCTGGAATGAACTGTCTCTCTGTTGTGATTCCACTCTGCCATGCCACCCCGCCTTGGAGCCAACCAACTATGGACTGAAACTTTAACAAACTGTGAGCCAAACAAACCTTTCCTTCTTTGAGTGTTGGGTATTTTATCTCAGCAAGGAGAAAAGTAACTAAGCATGTGAATGAATTCTTACCTGCATAGCTATAAAACTGGGCATGATTTTCAGGAACAAACCATAAACAACGATCTTTCAGAAAAACCAAATGTTAGTTTAATGAAAGACTCAGGTCATAATAGACTTGTATAAGATGCTGCCGACATATTTAGCTCTTGATTTTTTAGCCCAATCAGAGTAAAGAGAAAGAGGCAAATTTCTTAACACTTGAATTCCTGAGACATGGGATCTAGAAGGAGTTCAAAAGGTGTGGGAACAAAGCAGATAGACCTAGAAGTGAGGGGTGTGAGTGCCGCAAAAGTGCTGAAAAAATCATGTGTGTATGTGTGTAGAACATATGTCTGCTGCTGTATACTATATACATACGTACATATACATTCTAAATAAACTCTTATACAGTGTTCATTGTGGACCAGACATTGTGTTAAATGTTTTGTAAAACTCAATTCTCTTAACAGCCCTAAGAAGTACTGTGTTTATTCTCTTTTTATTTTTATTTCCTTATTTATTTTTGAGACAGGGTCTCTCTCTACAGTTCAGGCTGGCCTTGAGCTCACTTTGTAGCCCAGCCTGGACTCAAACTCATAATGATCCTCCTGCTTCAACCTCCCGAGTGCTGGGGTTAGAGACACGAGCCGCCACACCTGGCTTTATTCTCCTTTTAAAGATGAGGAAAATAAGAACACTGAGACTAGTTATCTTACTCAAAACCTGCTCCTTAAGTGGTACAGGCAGGCTTCCGTAGCTGCTGTTTCGGTGATCTTCCATTGTGTCCCAACACCATCAGCCGATCCTCAAATCCAAGGTCATAAGGAATCAAGAGTTAATGGACTGAGGGCAGAGTGTTGCTAGCGCTGCAGCCATAGCAGTGACAAATGTTTATATCAACATTATGCTGGGAAATGCTAATTTCACAGATATTAATGGTTAATCATCCATTACACAGCTGTGATTTTATACATGTGCTACCCCAAATAGCTTCAATCCCTGCTCCCCCATTATGATGCTACTCTAAAGGGGTAATTGCATATTTTTTTCTCATGTCATTTTGGTTTGATTTATATTTAACAGCTAGCAATCAAGCATTTAGCACAGAGCCTCTCATTTTTTTTTTTCTTTCTGGGAAGATAAAACAGTCTAAAAAACACTAGTTGAAATATGTAAAAGCTTTTTTTTTAACGTAGTGTCCCTCTGACCATAGCTCCTCTTTTATGTCTTTTGCTTATGAAGTATTCTCTTGCCACTGGAAGAAAGATGTAATTTATTCCATGACCATGGGGAGATCTCTTTGCGGCTAGAAGATGTGCAATCCATCATTGCTTTTGGAGATTGCCACGATGAACACAACTCAATATCGAGAAAGGAAGAGGAACACTATGGTTGTCTTTATGATGTCACTGTAAAAACCCATACCTTCCTATGCAGTGGTAAATTAGTATAATTTATATTCATTACATTTTTCACATATTTAAACATTTGTACTTTAGGTTGTCATTCAAATCATGAATACTGAATTTCAAGGGAAAACATTTCCAAATATCTTTCAAGGAATCTGAAAATATTTCTGCTTGATCCAGATGGAGAGAGGATAAGAACTGTAAGATTCTATGATTTGATATGGGGTTGCATAATTGTCTTTATTCCTTTAACTTCTTATTTAGAAATAACTATTCAAAAATATTGTATACTATGATGAAATATAGTTCATGCATCCTTTATTGTACAAAATAACAGAATCAAAAGATTGTGAAACTTTTTTTTTAGATAAAAAAATTTACTAAGGAAATGTTCTGCCTACGAATGTAAAATGGTTTGACACAGCAGATCTGCAAATACAATATTGTGTAGTCACGGCATATTCCATACTGTCCTTTTGCAATTTCTGGAAGCTCACTCTATTTTTGGTCAAGTAGCTGAGTTAAGTGATTTGAGCAGCATAATAAAATTTCTGTGCTTTACCAGGATACAACCACAGTACAGAATTAATATACTGCACTACTGTCCTAGCATGCTTTGACAAGGGTGCTAGTTCATGGCTCAATAAATACTTATTGACTAACTACAAACCTGGGAAAAATGTTTGTCCTTCCACTAAACTGTTTTAGGACTAAACACTCAAGGTCCCTATAAAAGGCCCAGGAATGTTGTAATCCTTTTCAAACCACTTTTGTTTTTATTTTGCAATATCACTAAACTTGCAAAAGCACAGGATAAAAATATGCTATTAGATAAACTCTCAGAAAACTACAAGGTCTCTAAGCAAAATTTTTCTTTATGATTTTTTGTTCAACATGAAATTTAAAAGCACAATGTAAAAATAGATATTAATTTTAATGGGCATGTGCTCCATGACTAATTGGTCAGGTATATGATAAACACACACACACACAAAATCATATCAAATGGCCTCCTCAAGGAATTTCAGTTAAACTAGCTAGTTTGAATGTTTTATTCAGAGTAGCTACCAGCAATTAACATGGTCTTTCTTTTTTCCAATTAGGAAATTATATTTTCTCCCAGGATTAACTGAAATTTTTTTTAACTTCTTGATTTTTTGTTTTCCTATTCCCCTACCCTCCCTTCAACCCCTCTTCCCTTCCCTAATTACAAAAGCTTTGTTTCCACTTTTTCCTTCTTTTTCTTATCATTTTTTTCTTTCCCCTTCCTTCCTCACCTACCCCAGTTTCTCTTCCCATTTGAACAAAATATTGCAGATAGGTTAGGCCAAATTTAAGTTACTCTCCTGACAAAAATAAAATTAAGTTACTCTCCTGACAAACACAAAAATTATGATGGCTAGTTATTTTTCTCTAAGAATTTTTACCTCAGTTAACATTTTACTGACAAAGCAAAGACCAATAAAGGTGAGACACTGGATGCAATATTGGAAACATCAATACCCCAAACGTTTCCTATAAACCAAGTTGTGTTCGATTAAACTATTCCGGGTACCATGACCTAGAGAAGTAACCTGTCCAACATACAGCTCTTATCCTACTACACATGGGCCCAATATGTTATAGTAAGGGTTTATGTCAAGACTATATTATTCTTTTTTCTGACTGTGGGGAAGGCAACCTTGAGAAGTCGTTTCTGTTGTTTTAAAATTATAATTTTTAAATTAAAAGGACTTTTAAAAAATGAGTTAAGCATATATTGATATGGAATACATGTATGTGTGTGTGTGTGTGCTCATGTGCGTGTATGTGCAGGGCCTCATACAAGCCGGCACTTCCTCTACCAGTGAGCAATAACCCATCTCATGATTATTTTTAAGCATCAACATTTCAGGTACCAAATAAATAAATAATAAATAAATAAGTAAGTAAATCACAAGATTATTCAATATAATACTACTATTTTTCTAAAGAATGTAGAACTTAGGAATAGTGGTGCTATCTAATTCCTCTAGAAATTAAGCACATGCATATTTCTGTCCAAATATTGTGATCTAGACAAAGAATACCACAGAACTTGGTCCTTTGCCTGCCCCGCCCCGCATATTCTCTTCTAAGTCGACCTAATTAGGTCCAAGACTTGGTAGAGCAGTTATACGCCAGGACTCCAAAATACATTTCTCTGGCTCTGCCTTTCTCCAAAAGCTTGACTTGCACACCCACTTCCTTGACTTTGCCTTTTCCGTCTGGATGTCTGACAAGATTCCGCAGTGAATGTGGCCAACACAGAACCCTGCTCCTCCTCTGTTCGTGCAGCTCTGTCAGGCGCCCCGGCTTGGCGAACAGCAGTTCATCCATTAATGCTCATACCCAAACCCGGGAGCCCTTCTCCCTCGCCTTCAACAAGCCATCTGTCATCACTGTTATTTCTGCTTTCAAGATATTCCAAATTTGTCCCTTTCTCTTCACTTCCACCACTGTCACCCTTGCTCATGTTACTTTTTATGTCTCACATGGACGACTACTCAGTAATCTATTCAGGTCTTGTCATGTCTCTTCAAGTCCTGTTTAGAAGAAAGTCAAACTTCTTTCCTCACAAGTACAGCCCAACTCTTTCTTGTAACCCGACCCCTGTTGATGTGCCCAATGTCATTTCTTCCCACTGAATCCTAGTATCTATTTCATTATTCTCCGGGGACCACTCATTTCTTTTTTCACCCTTCTTGTCCCTATAGCAAGAGAAGTTTACTTGACCTCATTTAAGCAAAACTTTTCTTCAGGGCTTAAAATACAACTTGAGTGTCTCTTATCCAAAATGATTGGGGACTATAAGTGTTTGGATTTCAGACTGTTTTAGATTTTTTTTTTTTTTTTTTTTTGTTTGTTTTCCAGTACCGGGAATCGAACTCATGACCTTGAGCTTGCCAGGCAGGCACTGTGCCGCTGAGCTAAATCCCCAGCCCCTTGTTTTAGACTTTGGAATATCTGCATATACATAATGAAATATCTTGTGGATAAGGCCCAGATCTAAATGCTAAGTTCATTTATATTTCATCACATGAAGTCAGAGGTAGAAATCCCCACCTGTGGCATTACTACCTTGGATACCCAGGTAGTAACTGAACTGAGTAAGAGTCTCTGGGAGAGGCCAGGGCATCGGCGCTCTGTGTGTTCACTTGACTTAGGTGATTTTTTTGTTATTGTTCATATAAATCATATCTCAATCTAGACCCATCAGGAAATACAGAGGCTGCCAAAAAAAAATGTATGCATGCTTCAGGAAAAGAAAAATACTAAATGTCTAGAAGCTAGTGGCCACCACTTTGAGCATTTCTTGTCATTAGAGAGGTCAAAGGTACTTTTTATTCATCTCATGATGTCTCAGTAAATTTAGTATTGAAGAATTTATATAAGATTTTCTCAGCCGGGTGTGGTGGCACACATCTATTATCCCAGTACTCGGTAGACTGAGGCAGGAGGATCATTGTGAGTTTGAGACCAGCCTGGATACAAAGTGAGCTCCAGCCTGGCCTAAACTGCATAGTGAGACCCTATCTCAAAAAGATTTTTAAAAAAGGAAAGATTTTCTTTTCCTTTTCTTTTTTTTCTTTTTCTTTTTTTTGAGACAGGGTTTCATTATGCAGTTCAGGCTGGCCTTGAGCTCACTTTGTAGGCCAGGCTGGTCTCGAACTTGCAACGATCCTCCTGCCTCAGCCTCCCGAGTGCTGGGATTACAGGTGTGCACCACCACGCCTGGCAGATTTTCTTTTCTTGAAGTGTGTATATATTTTTTGGTGAACTCTGTATATTTTTAAAAAGAGCAGTAAAAACTACAAAAAGCTGAGCAGAGTAGAATGGCTGATTCTTCACAGTAATGTACTAATAGAAAAGACGTGGGATGCTATGGATGGAAAGGTTTGGATAGTATCCTCCTGGACTGTTGCTACCATGGAACACAGATTTTAATGAGGAGCTTTCTATGCTCTATGTTTTATTTTTGATCCTGCTTTATATTAAAGATCAAATCTCATGTTTATGCCACAGGATTGCTACTATTACTGAGAATGAATGAATCTCTTTTAACATGACAAGAACCCACTGAAATTTGGTAGAATTAATGTTTCTACAAAACCCAAACTTTGCAGTGTTTTAAATTAGTGTATTCTTGGCAGCGTTATAACTTCCTGTGGCTCAGAGAAATGATCTAAAATGAGACTATAAAAGGGATCAAAAGGCTTGGACATCAATTCGTTCACAAACCTATATATTATGTGAATATAAAAGAATCAAACATATGGATTAAATTTCCATTAAAATAGTTCAAACTACTTACAAACTGTAGTTCAAACTACTTACAAACTGTCGTTCAAACTGCTTACAAACACCACATGCTAATGGGTATTCTTTCTTGAGACTTTACTGACATTATGAAAAGTTTAGAATTGTCACTAGCAGTGGATGATTAGGGAACTAGGGAAGCTGAAAGAACCTGTCCCTCCTCACCTGGAAGAAACCTACAGTTCACTTTGGGTTTATATCAGCCACTCATTCTTGGGTTGGGTGCACCACACAGGGGCCCTGGTCAGTGTGGATGTCTGGCTGTTTTTTATTTCAAATCCCTATAAACTCATATATTAACCAGACTAAATGGATGACAAGGGATAGGCTCTTTTTATGTGCGTAGGGTTATACTTGTAACTCTAGGAGAGAAGAGAAGTAATTTTTTTTCCTGGTATTTTTTACTGTTGTTCTTAAAATCTATTTGTAAGCTACAGCCTTAGAAAAGACTTGGGAGGAAGTAGTGCTGTAATAGGAAAGGGTGTAAATAGCCTTTCACTGCTGATGAACTGAATTTGAAGCCTGCTTTAAGTACTAACCAGCTCTGCCATTTTGGAAGTAAACAGAAATTATCACCACTAATGCAATAGTGAATCCTGAGACAACAGGTGAGAAAAACTTTTGCTGACCCTTATGAGGATTAGAATCTTGGGGAATTAAGAAGCACACACTGGCAAGAATGTCATAGGAGAATTGGAACATTCAAGACAGGCTCCCAATATAAGTTCTTCTTTAACAATAAATACCTTGTATAATTTTGTGAGGAAATGAACGTATTTGAACATCATTCTCATCCTGTCATTAGTTTCATTATTGGTGTCTCTGTGATCTATGTTAAGAAATGCCCTTCCAGTTATGTATCTCTTTCTTCCTGAATGTAGCCCCACATCACAGAAATCCACAGGCTTATCCAGATGTGGGGGCACCTGCTACTTGAAGAGCTGAAGCAGGAGGATCAGAACTTTGAGGCCAGCTGGGGCACCTTAGCAAGAACCTGTCTCAAAAGTAAAAAAGGAAGGAAGGAAGGAAGGAAGGAAGGAAGGAAGGAAGGAAGGAAGGAAGAAAGAAAGAAAGAAAGAAAGAGAAAAGGAAATGTAAAAGGAAAAGAAGTCAACAGTTTTTAGTATGTTTAAGCAGTTGTATTCTTAACCTTAGCATTCCAGAGAATGAGGAAGGAGGAATATAAACCCAGCCTGGGCAACTGAGCAACTTAGCAAAATCCTGTCTAAAAATAAAAAATAAAAAAAGATGAGACTATAGCTCAGTGTGAAGCTTTGGAGAAAATGTACGGCAAAAGCAAAAGCAAAGCAAAGCAAAGCAAAGCAAAACAAAACAGTTGTATTTCTTTTTGCTTTTTGTCCAGCTGGCAACTTTTCATGAGGAACAGGATAAAAATTAAGATTAGAGTTAGAGTGATATATGAGTTAGAATAAAGATTTCCTTCCTTAGAATGCTAAAAAGCAAGAGAATCAACAATCTTCCAAATTCTCTGGATAACAAACACAAATTTGTTTTAAAGCACTTTGAACACTGCTCCACTGACTAAAATGTAATAACAAAATTTTATACAAGTTAAAGAAAAGCTGGCACAAAACTTTTATCTGATAGAAAAAAATAAACAGAACAAAACAAAAGCAAGAAGGCAATAGCCCCAGATTGTCTTTTTTTTGTTTGTTTGTTTTCCAGTACAGGGAATCGAACTCATGACCTTGCGCTTGCCAGGCAGGCGCTGTACCACTGAGCTAAACCCCCAGCCCCTCCAGATTGTCTTTTGCCATGGAAGTTGCCCTCTAGAGACCTATTCATATAGGGGATTCTTCTGCTACTTTGAACTGAACCATATAAAGAAGGCTTTTACAGATGAAGAACACTTTCACCTAGAAATGATGCCAACATTAATAATTTAAGTATTTCAGTGTCCCATGGCCAAAGTTCCATATTTTAGCTACCTTAGCAAGAAAACCCAAGCAAATCAATTTGCATCTAAAAGCTCCTTCATGGAGTTGGCTTGGTTTTGTGGCAAACATCCCAGCTTGAAGTCTGCTGCACAGAAGATTGTGTGGTCCCAGCTGAATAACCTGCTGGCATCTGCTGTTAGCAGAGTGGGAAGCAGATTACGGGTAAGCAGATATTAATATTCTGATTACACATTTTTAAACCTCATACCACTATTTTAAAAATAATCGCACTTCCCTCAGAGAACGCTTACACTTACGTTCAGAAGCCACTTTTAGCCTTAACTTCTATATATTCACTGTCTCTCTATAGTTTATTTCCCAGAATCAAAACTTTTTCCCTCCACTGATTTAAGTGCAATGTCTAAATCCATGTGAACAGATGATTTTCCTGGGCAATCTTAGTAGTTTTCAATCTTTCTGTAGCACTTTGTTCCCTCCCAGACCTCCTTGTGAAAAAAGATAGGGCTGCAGTCATCTTTGGTCTGAGCTGCTACAAAATCCCGGCAGAGTCTTCGTGGCTCTCTTGTTTCCTGAAGATCTACTGAGTTCACAAACTTAACAAACTTAACTAGCAGACACCAGGAAAGAGATATGTGCAGTATGCATTAAGAAATTAGAAAGCAACTGAAGTTTGCTAGACCACAAAAATTTCACCCACCATCAGATAGATTATACAGTTGAGCACAATAACAGGGGAAAGTTATTAATTGTTATTAATTAAAGCCTATGATGCACGTACAAGTCTTCAAACACCAGCAGCCTAAATTACTGAGTGACCACAATTTATTTCTGGGTCCAGACTGAAAAGTGTTTATTTCTTAGGTGCTTACTAAATGGAGCCACTGTGCTGGAGTGAAAATATGGGATGAACATTTTATGCTCACCACAGTATTAGAATTATCTATCATGCCTACTACTCACTTAGCCAGCTTGATAAAGACTCTGCCCAAGGTAATATGCACTTGGGCTTCTGCTCCAGAATGCTGTCAGGCTCATAGGGAGATGTGGTTGCCTGAGTTTAAGGTCTGAACACCAGACAACTACTAGTTCCTAATCTAAATAGCAAGGGATAGCGGGGAGGCTAAGAAGGTTAATTCTTCTATGTCACTTGTTTTCTTTCCGTCTTTCTAGGTTGCAGACTTTTTTCTCTAGAATTATCTTCTACTCGGTAGCCATTATTTGTGTCAGGAGATATCCCTGGGAGAACAAGGTCCCAAAACCCCACTCACGGTCACCTCAGAGGCCCTTCCTCTCACCCTTCCCGGCTTCCTGAAGTAGCTTCCAGCATCACACCTGGGCAAAGGAGGCCTGTTCCTAGGCTGCCCAGGAACTGTTCTGTGGAGCCCAGTCGGACCACTTCTTATTGGGTCGGTGTGATTCGGTGCCTAAGGGGACTCAAAGCGCAAAGCTCCTGAGGAGGGCTCTGAGGGGCACCGCACTCACTGCACCCGTGGCCCTTCCAGGAGAAGGCTCTGTGGAGCAGGCGCAGACCTGGGGCTGCGACGGGAGGCTGGGGGCCTGGCTGAGGAGGGAGCTGGCTTTCCGACCAAAGCAAGGATTCTTTTTTTTTTTTTTTGGTATCGGGACTTGAACTCAGGACCTTGCGCTTGCCAGGAAGGCGCTTGTGCCGCTGAGCTGTATCCGCGGCGCTAAGCAAAGATTCTTAGATTCCCAGGCTCAGCGTGATCACCCCTCTTCTCGATTCTGGGGCAATGGACTCCCCAAAGCGGACCTTTCCTTTTCAACTCCGAAGTGAAGAGGCCCGATCTGCAGCTGGACAGGGGCTGTGGGCAGCTGGACAGGGGCTGTGGGCAGCTGGACAGGGGTTGTGGGCAGCTGGTCGGTTGTGCCAGCAACCGTTTGCCGGTCCTCCTCCAAATCCTGCTCCTCAGCCCGCAGCGCCTGGGGCTCCGAGCTGTGGCTCCCCTCCGCGGGCCCTCCCGTCGGGCACTCACCGCGTGGGCGCGTTTCCCGCAGGCTAACCCTCGAGGGGGCGGCCCCCGGGCGGGGAAGG
>NW_004955431.1:12489811-12498863 GCF_000276665.1 Chinchilla lanigera | reverse complement strand
CCCCCGCTGGTCCGCTCCCTCCGCCCGCGCGCCTTCGCGGCCCCAGCGCCCCGCTCCTCCCAGCACGCGCTCCTCTCCCGCTGCCCCCGACCTCTCAGCCCGGCCCCCTGGCCCCGACTCAAGGAGACCCCCACTTTTCCAGCTTCGCGCAGAGATCGGCGATTGGATCACTCTCCATCTCACAGCGTCAGAAGGCGCCACTGTCACAACCCTAGCAGTTTTAAATATGTCACAGTAACTCCCCAAAGTTTTCCTGAATTTGCATCGCTTCAGCTCAGCTGCTTGGTGTGGCCGACCCGGAGCCCTATACCGGTGCTTCTGCCTGTGCCAGCCCTTCCGGATTCCATCAATGACATCTTTATCCGAGTGCATCTACAATGAACTTACGACTGATTGAAGAGTTCAGATGTTTTCACTGCATAAGTATCGTGGTGAGAGGAAAGCAGTTTTTAAATATTGAAGTCAAACTGCAAGGAATTCTCACAAAATAGATGTGCTTACCCTGAGAAAGCATTAGTATCCGAGTGCAGTAAAAGAAGTAGGTATTATGAGATGAAAGTAGAAGAATGTTAAGGTTTTTTAGCCAAATGCATAAAGTAGGCTGATAATTAGAAACTAGCTTTGATTCCTTCAGGGAAGAGAGGAACTACATCTTTCAGAAATACATCATGAAGTGATGACCAAGTTATTTTCCTAGGGTGCACCTAAATTTACAAGGTTTTGTTCCAAATCCCTTAGAAGACCTCAGAGAAAGGAATACCAAAACCCTTGATGTAATTAAATAATGCAATTTATGTCAAACACCTCCAGTTTGGTGACGGGAACAGAAATATTTCAAAAGGAAATTTCTGTATTCTTAAAATAGTAAAATTTCTTGGATGTCATCTTTTTTTTCAATGTCTTTTCACCTGACCGCTCAATGAACACCAAAATTTGGCCAGTTTTTATAACTAAATTTTTTTTTCCGGTACCGGGAATCAAACTCATGACCTCACGCTTGCCAGGATAGCCAGTTTTCTAAAATTCCGGATGTGTCATATGTAATTTGAAAATCCAAGAAAATTATTCAGTCCTCCCTTAACTGGGAAAATTGCTCCTGACTTAGAGTGAAAACTAATTGCTATCATCATCTGTTTGGTTCTAAGCTTCTGCTAAATAAATATTTCCTCCATCAGTTTACATTCTCAGTGGAAAATGGTGGGTGTGTGGTAAAATAGTTTGTACTATTTTTTTATTATTTTAAATATTTTAAAATGTCCCCTGCTGAAGCATACTTCCAAATGAGCTGCAAAGTCATGAGGAACATTTCTGTACCATCATGGTAAACCTTCGAAGTTGTCAGTTATGAAGAGATAAGGCCTGGCTCAGAAACAGAATCGAAATTATGGCTGCTGGTTACAGACTAATCCAGTAGCCTCCTGGACCCATACTATACACCCTTATGTTATATCTTCTGCTTTGTATGCACTTAGTAGTAACAAAATGCTCTGCAAGTTTCCTTTCTTGTAAAGTGACTGCCGTGCTGTATAACATGTTCAACAATTATATTCAGGGGGAAGCTGTGTATCTAACTTTTCAAAGGGATCTCTAAATGAATTGGAAGCAGTATTTGTGACATATATACAGAAAAAGAATACTGCAAGGAGCATTCAAGCTATTTCAGTGATTATTTAGCTCCAATGAACTTGGGTCCTTACTACTTTCTATTTGAATACGTATTTTATACTCAGCTGCTCTGGATTAGGGAATTTTTCCCAAATGGCTAAATGGAAGATAGATCCTAACATTGCAAATTTGTTTAGTTTTGGCTGTTGAATGGCTCATGCATTGAAGACTGTCCAAGAGGATCTAGATGAAAAACTGAAGTGATCTGCCCAGAACAGGTGCCGCCGAATCAGCTTCTGCCACACAACATGGCTCAGCGTCTGTAAGGCCCAGCTGTTGGCCTTGTTGGAGGAAATCTCACAGCTGTGCAGATGGAGCTGCCCCACATGAGAAGTTTCCAAACTCCACGGAATGCTCAGGGTAACTTGGAGTCTTTTAAACAGGTCCACAGAGAGCATCAAATCCCCTTCTCCACAAGATGTGTTTCAAAGCTACACCTACTTCCCTAGGGTCTTCAGCTCCCCCAGGGCTTTCTACTTCACAGAAGGCAAATCAGGCAGCTGCCCTGCGCCCACCTACCATCCTGCTTACTCTCTTGCTTCCCCTCACAGCAAAAAAAGGTGTTGCTCTTCCTGCCTAAGGCCTAGTCCTCAACCTGTGCTTTGCTTTCTATCCCTTATCATCCCCACAGGGAATAGACCACATCCGTTATTCCCTCTATACTTCTCTTTCATTAGGTTCAAGCCTGAAGCCTCTCTCTTCTTTAACCCAAAGCAAAACCAGAAGAACCACCACCCTAACAGAGCATGCTGCTTCTGCTCTGTGTCTCTTGGAAAAGGAGTCTTTCCCTTGCCATCCGGGCTCTCACTCCCTCCCTGAAACTGTTCTTGCCAGCGTTACCGATAATCTTCTGGCTGCTGGCCTTTCGGGAGCATGTGGCCTTTTAGACACTGCTGCCCATTCCTTTCCCCTTGACACGGTATTGCCCAGAGACGTCCTCTCTTGGGCCCTCCTTCCACACACCAGGACCCGTGTGGCCTTCCTCGAGGCCCACAAAGACAGAAAGCACATGTGTTGAAGGGCATCTGGAGGCAGAGACCTGTTTAACTTTCGTGTTTCTGCTCCTCAATAGTACCGCCCTAGAGGACTGCATTGTGGATGAAATGACATAATCTACTTGGCACAGAGAAGGGGTTCAATCTATGGTGCCAACCATGGTGCTATTATTATTACATCACTGTAATAATACCCTAAATCTTTCCTGGGTTTCCTGAACATCCAGTCTAAATAACACCCTTACTCCCTCCCATGGCATTCGGTTTAATTTGTTTTTAATACTCACCCCTTCTGGACAGTTAGTTACTTAGTTTGTCTGTGTGTTGTCAGTCTTTCAGGCAGATGTGAGTTTTATCAAGGCTCAGGCCTTGTCCTTGTCTGTCTTATCTGCCTGTGTGCTCTCAATACCCAGAACAGTCCCCAGACAACAGTGCTCAATAAATCCTTGTAGAATAAATGAATGACGTGCTCAGGGGTCATATATCCTGTACTTATTTATTTTCTGACTTGCCCTCTAAATCTGTTCACTTTTTTCTTTTTTTTTTTTTGAGACAGGGTCTCCCTGTGTAGTTCGGGGTGGCCTTGAACTCACAGGGATCCTTCTGCCTCAGCCTCCTGAGTTCTGGAATTACAGGCGTGCACCACCATACCCGGCTTCATAGGTTTCTTATCTTTTCTATTCCCCTCCCATATCAGACTCTGATTCTGTGCCATTGTCCCTTAATGAAAAGCAGAGAAGCACATTCCTCTGTTGTTGATAGCTTTTGCTTAGGAGTAAAGCCCAATTTCTAACTAACTATGCCAGGCCAGGAGTCTCTTGCCAGAAGCCCATGGTGGTGGCGCATTATTTCATGTGTTTTCCAGCTCTGCTGTGGGGAACTGTCTTTCTTGCAGGGACTCATTTCTCTTAGCCGCAAGATAGTGATGGAGAATGCTTGTAACTGTTTCCCCTCAGCCCCTTCCCTGAGAGAGATGGTGCCAGTAACTGTCCTCCTTTAGGTGCACTCTTCAGGCTACAACTCAGAGTCTTGTTTGGGGGGATTCTGAAATGCAATCTCACATTGTTTATTTCCTCATTAAAAAACATGTCCCTGAAAGTTTTGAAGAAGCTGACTTTTCAAGCTGTGTGTCCTCGGCTTGCAGCCACCTTGACTGCCCTATTTGTGTCTCAGTGCGCCCACTGCTGTAATCACAAACTGCCAGTCTTCTCATGTTAACGGTTTTGATGGCTGCACTGATTAAAAAAGTTTTAAGATTCTATGTTTCCTTGAAAGTAAAGTTTAGTCTTAGCTGTAAGCTCTGCATTGTTAATTAATTACTTTGTCTATGATTAGTGCTTTTCTAATGTACACTGGTAAATGTTTTGAATCTTCAGGCTTAATGTCATATCATAATACAGATCCTTCTTGATTTATGAGGGTGTCGTATCCTCATAAACTCATGGTAAGTTGAAAATATTTTAAATGAAAATGCATTGGATCCATGTGGACTAATCAATATCTGAGCTTGGCCATATACTACATTGTAAAGTTTTATCTCTTTCCCTTTGTAATCATGGGGCTGACTAAGAGCTATAGTCATTGTGCTTCCTAGCAGTGCAAGGAGAAGGATCTCACCACCAGTCCCTAGCCTAGGAAAAGACTTAAATTCAAAACTCAAAGTTCAGTTCCTACTGAATGGATATCACTTGTGTACCATGGTAAAGTAAAAAAATCATAAGTCAGGGACTATTTGTCTTTCACGGACTTTACAAACACTGTGATTCCTTTATGTATCTTTTCTGCATATGTTCTTAAGGACCACCATTACCATAAAGGAAACCTTAGTTTAATGTCTTCCAAATCTCTGATGGAACCACAAGCTATTGGAATGAAGAAATTTCTAGAGATTGTCATCCTCCTCCCATCTGCTTGCAGATAACATTGTGGCATTATTCAGGCTCTTTCATGAAGGTTGACTAAATTCCACTGAGAAGCATACAGCTTGCTTTATTATGCTGATGTTGGAAAACTGCCCTATTAAGATTCACCCATCTTGCTATGGCTGCCCTGGTATAGTCAGAGAAATTTAAGGTCTCGATACACTTCGGAGATACTCAGATGTTCACTGTGAAACACACAACAGTGCTACTGTGTTTTTTAAGGTCAACAACCATAGCAGCTGAAAAATGGTAAAAGCCAGTGGCCCTGAGCCCGTGGAATGAACATCCACTAAATGTCAAGTACTGTTATTATTATTACTGTCATTATTTTGCCTAATTTTGCAATCCTCATGAGATTCTAAACAGCTCAAATCTGGCTAGTATCAGGCTAAATATCAGGAAGACACTATGCAGTGATAGAAAACAGCAATAAATTTAAATATAAGAACAGAATTCAAATCTCTCTGGTGAATGATAAGCAGTAGGAGTGGGAGAAGCCATGTAACTTCCCTAAACCTACCTTTCCCTATCTGTCACATGCAGAAAAGAACATTTTGTTATGCTTACTCTGATCAAAGTTTAACCACATGTGCGATTTTACACATTCAAAGTGTCATCAAAAGGAAAGTCATTGTTTATGATAGGAAAGATTTGGAGAATCTGCATCTGAACCAGTATACTTCTTACTCATATGTTTAAATTTATATTTATTCAAATATTTGAGTCACCTTTGGCATCTTTTTAAAAAGGGAGCACATAGTCTGCATTTAGAGGAAAACTTTTGGGGATACTCTTACCTCATTACTTAATATAAGCAGGTATGACATTTTCTTTGAGAATTCCATCATGAATAAGTCCTTTCACTAGCTTAGCAGTATCAAGATTAATGCATTTTGTATACATTATGTAACATAGTAAATGCATGAAGTAGGCATTCACTCTTTGGGAAAAATGACAGGCAAAGAAACAGGCTCAGAAACATTAAAGGACCTGATCAAGATCACCAGTTTATTCTTCTACCTCCAGCCCCCTTGGTGGGATTGATGGACAGTGGGATTGATGTAGCTATCAAAGAACTGGTCACTTTAACTTACAGATTTTTCTCCTGCTAGTTTGCCGAACTTCAGAGGTTTTCTAACACTATCTTAGGACCATCAAAGAAACATCAGATTAAATCTATTTAATTCTTTAAAATAATCCAGAGTCCTTGTATTCAAATTTATCAATAAACCCTTAGAACAACAGGATGGTTATCTAAATGATTTGTGAGACTAAGCCCGTTTTAGTGGAGTGATTACTTCAAAATAACTCTCAGTCCTCTTGACTTTTTCCAGATGTAATGATGGGTTATGAAGATGAAGACTAGGTTGTGCCAATATCCAGCAACATTTCCTTGTCACTAACAAAACCCTAAAAAGTCTAAATAATACTATAAAATGTATTTCAATTTATGACATTTTAAAAAGTGAGAGGCTCAAAATGAAATTCCCTCTGTCTTCAACAGAATGAATTCAAAAGTATTTTATCTTTAAAAATGTTTAACTGGTTCTGTTAGTGCCTATGACAACATGGTGAGTATGAAGGAGTCATTACGTTGAGGAATTTCTGGTCCAATGGAAATTACTGTCAGTGTTTACTGTGTATTGTCCTGCTGTCCACTGTCTCCTGTTTAACACTGTTGTCTTCTCCATGAGAAAATACAGTACTGTCTATACCACTTCAGTTGTAACCAACTGACTCTTCATTGGTAATGATAGTACCATATTTTTGGCATAATTTACTTTTCAATAAAATGTTTTGTAGGTACCATTTAAAGTAAAAACAGCTGCTAAGAATTAGGGAAAATTATAAAACCAAACTCATGTTAGAATCTTGGAAAGTTTTTCTAGATTTAATTGATACCTCTATGGGTTTGTATAACATAGGGCCCCTATTTTATCTATCTTTGCATCTCCTGTCTCTGAAACAATGAAAATAAAAACAGTTGTTGAATTAGATTTTCTGAACTTTTAAAACAGCCTCACTGTCACTTCTCAGGAGGGCCTTCGTGACTACTTATCTAACTAAATGTGCTATTGTTTTCCTGAGAGCAGGGACCTTGCCTTTCTGGACCCTGCTGCCCAGCATCTCGAATGGTGTTTGGCATAAAATAGATGCTCAGTAAATGTGATGAATGAATACCTTGTGCATCATTTGCCAAGAAAGTGCACATAATCAACAGAGAGCTTCAGTGCTACCTGACGCTGTTCTCTGTCTTCTGAAAACCTTAAATTCTTCTACTCCCCACTCCGGGGATCTGTGTCTCCACCCAGCCTCTCCCATGGACACACCCTGGGCTAAACAGCACCCAACCTGCTGTGTTTCTGAAATCTCGGACCTTTATCTCAGCCTCTGTGAGGACCTTGTTTCCTTTTAGCATTCCTCATCCTGCTTGTGATCTTTGGTTTGCCGTTCCTTGATTTAATCAGCCCCCTCCTTACTGCCGTTCCCTCTTAGACTTTGGTTAAGGTGTATGAGCCAGACTTTACAGTGCTGTCTCATACACACAGAGAGAGACAGAGAGAGACAGAGACAGAGACAGAGACAGAGACAGAGAGAGGGAAAATTATACTTGCTATTCGTGCTTGTTTGCTAAAAACCCTATATCCAGCCTTATATCCAGACCATCACACACCATCAGTAAAGTCCTGGAACCATACAGACTGGTGAGTAACACAATGCGGATGGAGTGAAAAATCACCAGCTCGATCTTTGCCATTTCTCCAGCGAGTCTGCCGCTGTTTTTCTAGAAACAGCCTTCGTGGGTCTCTCAGAACTTCATCTTCTCCCGATGGTACATACCTCCTTCCTCGCCCTCAGCATCAACACGGTCTCACTGGAGAAACAGGAACTGGCAAGTCCACGACTCCATCACTCTGTCTAGTGCCTTTGCATTTGCTCCTCTTGCTTAGAACACACTGATTTTCTTTCTTTCTTTCTTTTTTTTTTTTTTGCAGGGAAGGACAGGGAGTTCCCTTTTCATCATTATAGAGTAATAGTTTCACTCCCCCACTGGGTTGTAATCTCCTTAAGGGTAGGAAATGAGATTTTAGCTTTTTTTTTTTCCCCTCTGGTACCAGGAATCAAACTCACGACCTTGCGCTTGCCAAGCAGGCGCTGTGCCGCTGAGCTAAATCCCCAGCCCTGGTAATGAGTTTTTAATGTCTGTTCCTGAGGACCAAACAGTGCTCTATACAGCAGTAGTCTCTCTTTATTCATGGTTTCTTCCCCTTCAGTGGTTTTATCTACCTTTGGTCAGTAACGGTCTAAAAATATTAAGTGGAAATTCCAAGAATAAACAATATCCATGCTTTAAATTGAATGCCATTCTTAGAGGTGTACTCCAGTCCCACACACCTAGGGTTTGAACCAGCCCTTTGTCCAGTATATGTTACTCAACAGTTAGTCACTAGCCATCACAGCTGTCAGATCAGCTGGTGGAATCATGGTGCTTGTGTTCAATGGAAAGAAGAAAAGAAAGAAAGAAGGAAGGGGAGAAAAAAATATATATACACACAAAAAATAGCTAAGATAATTATCTTACTAATTCCTGTTGGTTTATTGAACAGTTAATGTTTAATGTTTTTTCTTAATTTTTTGATTAATTTTTCATGCTTATTTCTGGTAATCTGAACAACTACTTTGAAGATAACCGTATGCTATATAACAACCACTGTTGATTTCCTATGGTCTTGTTTTGAAATTCTGTATCTTTTTAATATGTGTTATTTTTATTCTTTAAAAGAAAATAAAATTCAACACACCAATGCTAAATTTAAAAAAAGTCTATGTGATGACATAAAGTGGAATGAATCACAATTGGAGCAGGAGGGTGTGGGCTTGTAAAGTGAAGTATACTTATGTATCATTCAAATGTTGAGATGTTCAATATTAATCCATTAAAAATAGAAATTAGTAACTACACATGCACACAAATGTGGATTTTAAGTCACAATTAATAAATTATTCAAAATGATGATGGGAAATTTTAGAAAAGTAACACATTTCTGGTTATGTGATTAACAATATTTTGGAATATTCAATGAGGCTGATTAATTTAAAACACTACTTAGGACTGTCTTTCTTCTCCAAATCTACACTTTAGTTTTATGAAAACCCATCTGCTCATAAATTAATTTGTGTGCTCATGCAAACTAGATATGAAGTCTGGAGTTTTCTTGGTGAAAATATAACCAGAATTATCAGAATTTTAAAGATGCAGTAAAAATTAATTGGGTTTTCTTTACCATGCAAGAGTGTACTGTACATTTAATTTGTACACTTGCTATTTGTCTCTGTGTGAGAATACAATGATGTCTGGTTTTCCTTTTTTAAAGAGTAATCCTACAGCTGGAGGAAAAAAAACTTTTGGCCAAGGCTTTTGCATTTCTAAAGGAGAACAGAATACTGATTAAGAAAAAGAAGGAAGGG
>NW_004955431.1:12434058-12488466 GCF_000276665.1 Chinchilla lanigera | reverse complement strand
TTCCTTCTTTTCTCTTCTTTTGTACTGGTGGTTGAACCCAGGATTTCACACATTCTAGGAAGATGCTTCTGTTACTAATCTATATCCATGGTCCTTTCTATTTTAGTTTTGTGCCAAGATCTCCTTATGTGGCTCAGTCTGCCCTCAAACTTGCCTCAGTTTCTTGAGTAGTGGACTGTGCCCAATTTATAAAATCAACTTATCATATTTATGTATGTATAGGACAAAACACTGAATATTTGTGTTTGATATATATTCTTTGGATAAGGGGAAACTATTATATAGGTATAGTATTATACAGATGCCCCTTATTCTAGGTTTATTTAGTATTATAGATACAGAATAGCTTAAACCTGCTAGGTAAGTAAATAGATATATAATTTATATGTCTATATCACTTGGATACACTAGTTAAAATACCTCCAAGTAATACTTCCTGAGATTATGTTATACTACCTTGAGGAAGAATTCTGTCACAGATTGCAGAAGGATTTAATAAATATAATCCTGAAGCTGATAGCCAATATGCTTGCTTTTAGATAACTGGATTTCCTTAAAGTTAATCTGTACACAATTTTTAGAGCAGTACCACCTCCAAAATTTTTACTTAATTCTTCTAGAAAAGATTTCTTAGAGATAATTATTCTAACCTTTCCATTACTAACCTTAGCTTACTTATCATTTCTATTAGGGCCATTAAAACTTAACTGAGGCACCTGGTTTTGATTTTAGAGTTTTATTTCCTCCTTTACATTTTCTAAGCACCTGCCTAACCAACTAACCAAGCTTTGCTTCCTTAAACATCATTCAATCCTGCCACAAGGCTGAGGGTTTCCCCTTAGCTTTCTAAACACCTGCAGCTCAGTAACAAGGATTGTATTGTCTCTCTATTTTTGCTTAGCAATTAGTTGATTTACCTGTCAAGATAAACCTCCCCATTCCTATTATTAGATGTCTGGATTAATGCCTTATGAAACAGCACATTTGCACAGTTCTACATATTTCATAAGCATAGACCTGATTCACTAGATAGGCCAGATATTATATCAACATTTAATGAAAGGAGCTTATTGCTGAGGGATCAAAGATGAACTATTATGAAAGCTAACCTTTTGGATATAGGCTAAAAGTTTACTTTCTATGAAGGGTTTTTACTGGTTATGACAGGAGGTCATCCATGTCCTATAAAAGAACACTGTTTAAGTATCTGGTAGTCCAAGTGGGCTTTAAAATGCATTAAAATTGGTACATCATCATGATTAATCTGTAGCATTAACAGCACGCACATTCATGACCTTTCTGTCACTGCAGAAATAATAAATCAAGAAAAAGGAAAAAGCACAATTTTTATCAGGTCAGAGATGAGCTAAATCATCCTCTAAGTGATTTAATTTTGGCCATTTTTCTCCGGTAAAGTTTATGTTAGACATAACAGAGAGTGTTTTGAGCTATTACTTGATCTTTTAATTTATTTCTATAAAAGGCACATATATGGATAAAAAACTTCCAGCTGCATTTTGAACCTGAAAATAGTTTTCTGCTTTTAACAATTTCCTAATGCAACATATAACTGGCTTTGATTAAATTCTTTCCAAGATATCTAGGTTCCTGTAAATTGCAATAGAGGAAAAAAATATTAAAATTATCATTTTCCAAAGGCAAGTAGCTTTTAAAAACAAAGAAAACTTACTTAAAACAACAGTAAAACTTACCACATATTCAAAATCTTTCTTTGTGATTTAATGTTCATTGATTTAAATCTTTATGTGTGTGTGTGTGTGTGTGTGTGTGTGTGTGTGTGTGTGTGTGTGTTTGAGACAAGGTCTTGCTATATATAGTTCAGGCTTCCCCTGAACTAACTATATAGCCCAGGCTGGCCTTGAATTTGTGTCAATCCTGCCTCCAGCCACCATGCCCGGCTTTGTTGATTTAAATCTTGCGTGAAGAATTATAAAATTTGCTTTAACCTGCTCATTTTTGTTTTCATTCTTATAAGAAAAATACCACAGAGTAAAACAGCTTCTAGATACCTAGTGTGGTATCTTATTACATGATATAAATCAATTAGAGATGAGCAGGTGGAAAAGCTAGGTCTAATTGACAATATTCTTTTCCTGACTTTACTTAGTATTATAGTAGAGTGCGGTGAGTACTTTATATCAAATTATATTTACGATGGCTTATTGTTTTAAGCAAATTTAAAAATTCATGAATCTCTCACACGATGTGAGTGGTCCTTAAATAATGTATATCAAGTCAGACCTTTCATTTCCAGATCTGTGGCCATTAGGATAAAGCACTCAAAGGGAGCTGTTAGAAGTCCCCTCCCTATCCTGATAAGGTGGACTGGGATTTCCTTCCTCTTCCTCCTCTCATTGCTGTGCGGTACTATTGTGTCCCCAGTCTCTCCCCCTATTTCAAACACTTCTTATCTCAGGGGAGTATACCTCATGACTAACATCTGCCCCCCACTTCCTCCTAGCTCCACCACCAACTCTTGTCTGTAATATAACCTGACCTGGCACATCAAACAAGTCTCTCCTGTTCTGGCCAGCTCCTATAATATAAAAAAGTCTTTCAATGAAATGCTGTTTCTCAGAACTATATATAAATGTTATGCCAGCTTTCTTTGCACTCAGGTACCATAATTAGCATCCATTCACTCGTTCAACAAATATTTGTTGAGCACAGTACCTCGTATGTGCCAGACAGTGTGTCGGTCATATAGGACCATGGCATTGTGTGCAACTCTTATCTTTACGGGCTTTTACAAGTGAAGACAATTAATGAGTGTTTAGGAGGGAACAATTTTTCTCTGTTTCTGCTTTACTGTTATTAGCAGGAAACAACAGCACAAATAAGAGTGGCAAACCTTTTGTAAATCTTAAAGTCAGTAAACATTTATTTTACATCTACTATATCCTGGGCTGTATGCTTGGTTTTGAAGATAGCAATATAAGTGCAAGAGAACCTCTGCAGTGAGGGGTCTTAGCTAGTATAGGTAAGGAAGATGTTGAGAGTGGGAGCCACCCTTGCCAGAAACTAGGTGGACACGGTGGTCAGGAAGGAAGGCCAAGAGGATCCAGCCCAGCAGTTAATATCTTTCAATGTGTGAAATAAAACAGGAACTGCCAGTCTTCAATTCAAGGGCCTTCCTGGAGCCTGTGTTGATTCATTTTCTGTTTCTATAACTGAATACTACAAAGAAACTTTTTTTTCTTATACTTTTGGAGGCTGGGAAGTCAGGCGAGAGGCTGTATCTGGGGGCAATCTTCCTGCTTGAGGACTCTGCAGATTCCTAAGGTGGCACAGGGCACCATATGCAGAAGGAGTGCAAACAAAAGAGACAAACTGGCTTTTATAAAAACTCAATCTCAGGACAATCCAGTAGCCCATCAATCCATTAATGGTAGAGATGTTCTGACCCAATCAACTCTTAAAGGTCCCACCAGGTTCCATTTCTTCATACTCTGCAGTGGGAACTAAATTTAAACATGAATTTTGATGGGGGTGTTCAAACCACAGCAGAAGGGTGTGTGGTTAGGGATTCTGCTGCGACTCATCTGACTACCTCATACCTGGCTTACTGGAATTTGTGCCCAACCATGAGACTCAACTGACTACCTCATCTGACTACCTCATACCTGGCTTACTGGAATTTGTGCCCAACCATGGCTTGGAGTTGGGGTGTTTTGCACACTTGAGAAGCAATTAAGGGTACCAGGTGTAGCAAACAAATGCATAGGATGCCCAGTTCAATTGGAATTTCAGGTAGACAACAATCTTTCACTCCAAATAGGCACAGTGTATTTTTGTTTGTATTGTTCTGCATTTTATCTCACAACCTTAGAAGGAGGTAATATCTGTTTTTCCTTTTAGTCCCATCAGACTTGCCAGACCTCAAGTCGGAAATACTTTCTCCCGCGCCCATCAACTCCTGAAAGCACTGAGACATTCAGCAGGTGCCTCGTGGTTTTCTCTTTCTGCTGACACAGGCAAAACACTACCTACTTCTGATCTTCAATGGGCAAATTAGATTTGGCCTTTGGCAGGGAAAAATGCATCTCCCCTCTCTTACTGAGCTTTTCTCCTTTCCAGTAACTTGAAAAATCACCATCTTTATTCCATTTCAATGCACTTGACATTAGCTGACCAAAAAAATAAAAGCCACTCCAGAAAAGGCTTGTATGCTTAAGAAACTTTTCTAATGGATACTTATTCACCCGTCCTGAGCAAAGTTAATGGTATGGAAACAGGTCTCATAGTTCAAGGCAGACAGAAATCAACTTGAGAATGCGTTTGACTTTTAATCAACTGGATTTGGTTTTAGGTTTGTATACAAAGGAGTATCTGAAAGCCCACTTTATGTATATTTGAAAAATATGTGCATACATTTATATATACATTGATGTGAATTATATATATTTCAGATAAGGTTTACTTTGAAGACAATTGGGAGAAAAATCTCCTTTACTTTGAGAGCTTGTCATTGAGGGACTAGGGAATCTCTGCACTGGGTACACATGGAAGTTTCTCAGGAAATATGTGTTAAATTTTCAAGAAATAGCCAATTTTATAAACTTTAAGTTTCTACAGGTATTTTTAGTTTGACATTTAAAAGATAAATTATTGTATTAGCTCAAGAGATTAGAAATGGACGTAAGGTACATGACAAAATACACATGCGTGTTGTTCATGTGTTCTTGGCTTTATCCATGGTGTTTTCCAAATGAGATCTGCCACTTGCTAAAACAACATGTAGCTTTTCTATGCTTTTTGTTTTTCATCTGTAAAATAGAGATATTATGGTTTGGATCAACATTGGCCCCGTAGAGGCTCATGTGGGCTGAAGTAGGGCTTTGGGAAAGTGGCTAGATCATGGGGTGCTAACCTCATCACCAAATTAATCCATTGGTGAGTTCATAGCTAAATGCACTGTCGGAGGGTGGCACAGTTGAAGGAACTTGGTCACTAGAAGCATGACTTTGAAAGGGATGTACCTTCCCCAGCACCTTCTTTCTCTCACTGGGTCTCTTGATCACTGTTAGCTCCCTGGCTGCTTCCTGGCTTTCCCCTGATAAACCTTTCTGATGCGATGTTTCTACCTTGAAGCTCGCTGACCATAGACCAAAATCTCTGAAATTTTAAGTCAAGATAAATTTTTTCTCCTTTAAATTATGTATGTCAGATATTTTGTCTCAGCAACAAATAGCTGACTAATATACAGGATAATAATTTTTCTTACCTTATAGAAGGGTTGAAAAGATTAAATGAAATCATGGGTACAAAGTACTTAGAACAGGTCCTTGCACATATAGCTGTCAATCATTGTGAATTCTTTTGTGTTAATCTATTATAAATAGCTATTTTTCCCACCTGTGACCTTCCTGGAAGTGGGAATTAATTTTGCTATTTATGGAATACTCTTTTTGAATTTCCATACCTTTCTCCAGTCTCAGCTGTGTTTGGGGAACAGGGAATAATGATTTTCAAAGTATAGCTTTAAAAGAGCAGAAATAAATAGTAAAGCCACTTTAGCTGAATTTGAATTTCACCACATTTTATCCTTAGCTGAATTTAGGAAGTAGGGAACAGTGGTTTTCATAATACAATTGCAAAAGCAACCTCAAATTAGTGCACATTTCTTAAAAATATTCTATGATATTTTATTACAGTTTAGTGATAATTTAATAAACTTTCTGGTCTTCTTGTAGCATTCATAGGCAGAAAAAGATTATCTTCATGGAATATTTTCTGCTTTCATTATATATATACATATTTATAATGAAAATAATTGCCAAGAAACAATTCTTTTCATCTAAATATCTCCAAGCACAGGGTTAATTTACTTCATGTCTAAATAAACTGACAAAACTATATAAACAGAACTTTTCATCTGTTGTCACCTCAAAGGAGAGTTTAATTTTCTTCCATGATGCCAACGCTTCTATGACCTAAGCGGAGATACAGTATTCTGCAATTCTATCAAAGTCTTACCTATTTTTGCCCTCGTGAATGTTTGACAGCATACATACTATACAAAAGATTAGCACTTTTTTCCCCTTTCATATCTGGTTTGGTTTAAAATCCATAAAACACTAAGTTCCTTCAGAAAAACTGACCAGAAAGTATGACCTCCTTGAATCTCTATATATAGATATTGGCCATTATGAATTTTAGACTGAAGCCATTAAGGATTTCATGTGAAATAGCAATTTGTTACCTTACCAAAAATGTTTGCTGTGTCAAGCATTCTTTTTATGATAAAAGTTAGGGTAAGGGAAATTCCAATATTTAATAGAGATGCAAACTCTTTCCTCCACCATTACACGTGATTTATTCTAATCAAAAAAGCAATGAGTGATTAATATAGTGCTCATCAACAAGAATAACTGAAAGAAGACAATATCCAACAGTAAGAACGCTATTGAAACATGAGCCTAGCTCATGAGCCTTTAGTGGGCTGTGTGATGCGATGCTGGATCAGCCCCTAAACTCATAAACTATCTTTCTTTCTTTCTTTCTTTCTTTCTTTCTTTCTTTCTTTCTTTCTTTCTTTCTTTCTTCCTTTCTTCCTTTCTTCCTTTCTTTCTTCCTTTCTTCCTTTCTTCCTTTCTTCCTTTCTTCCTTTCTTCCTTTCTTTTTTGTCCTTTTGAAACAGGGTCTCTCTATGCAGTTCAGGCTGACCTTGAACTCACTTTGTACCCCAGGCTGGTCTTGATCCTTTAGCCTCAGCCTTCCTAAATTCAGCTAGGGATAAGATGTGGTGAAATTCAAATTCAGCTAACGTGGCTTTACTGTTTATTTCTGTTCCTTTAAAGCTATACTTTGTAAATCATTATTTCCTGTTCCCCAAACTCAGCTGAGAATGGAGAAAGGTACAGAAATTCAAAACCAGTGTTCCATAAAGAGCAAAACTCTCATTTCTTTCCTCCTTTGTAAAGTGAGAAAAATAGAACAACACCCCTCTCAGGTCTCTTTTTGAAAATTATATGATTTCAGGTGCATTTCTGATAACCAACACACAAACTTATCATTTTCGATTTAGGTTTTGTGTACAATATTATATGATTTCCAATCCCAAGCTGAAATTGAGAAAATGTAGTCACAAAAACTGTCTGAATTCCGTTTAAGAATACAGAAACATAAAACAATAGACTGAGTTTCAGAAACACCTATCACATTTTATGTTTAACTTAGAAGGACTGCAGATTCCCCACTCTGACTCTTTTTTAGTGTTTCATTTCATTTATGTAAATAATCAAATAAATCACTTCAAAGCAAAGGGTAGTGAATGAATCTACAACAGGTAGGGGAGAAATATTTAAAGCATTAGATATAAGCATTTGGAGAAATATATAACCTGTGTTTATCTGAAAGGGGATAACAAGTTCATTTCAAATGGATCATTCACCATAAAGTCAGAAGTTGATTAAATAGGGAGTTAAAATTAAAGGGTAACCATGACCCTGGTTAACGTACCCACAGGTACCCTTTAAGTACACATGCATATGTGCATGAAGGCACCATGATTACCTCTTATTAAGTTAATCCAGTGGCGATGCTGTCACTGAACTACAGTTACTCAGTAGTAATGTTTTGCACCAAAAATGCTAAGGGCTTGACTCATGACTTTGAAGTTCCTGTATAATTGGGACTAAAAATGACCGCAGGAAGCCAATATCATATGACTTCTCAATGACTTTCTCTTCTTTGACCTTCTAATGTTAAAAGAAAATCAACAAACTCTTTGTTGGGATGCTATGCTAATTACTCAAAGGAGTTTTGTGTAATTCTTTCAAATGTGAACCAACCAGAACAATCAGTTTCCATTCAGTTCCTCTAGAGAGGAGGCATGGTTAAAGCAATACATAATCCATGTGATTCTATGGCCTAATGATAATTTGTGAGCGTTCCTGGGCTAAAAAAAGCAAATCACAGTGCAAGAAGGTCAGCTATGAGGAAATAAACTGAAACAGAATTGTATGGTTATTCTTATTAACTTTGTTCGACTGTAAATAGCTAAGTAATACAGTTCAGAAATAATAAGGAATGTACTAGCCCTTTGTTTTTACCATCCCATGAGTGTTCGCTAGCTTTTGTCATTTGCTATTGTCATATCAGTGACACATCTAATTACATTAAGACCAAAAGGAGCCATGCTTCGGGGTACATTCTGGGTTTTTATAAACATCCCTATGTCCCTAAAAAATTCAATTTCAGATTTACTATTTCTTATCCTTCTTTGATTATGGTACAATTCCTAGCCAAATGCCGAACTCAGTAATTTAAATGCTCATTGATTATTCCACAAGTAATTTTTCATTTCTGTTTTCCCACATGATAGCAATTAATATTCAGTGCCTCTCCATGCAACAGTCTAGATTTTACATTTAGGGACATGGACAGGGAGATGTCTGTACGTGTTTTGTAGCTTCCTTTGTATCTTCTGACAAATCTCCAGCCTGAAAGTACTCACAATTACATTTGCAATGCCTCTATTCCTTTGGACATGTCCCTGATCATTTTCAAGCAAAGTTAATTTATATTTAGTCAGATTTTATCATGAATTTAAGTGTAGTGGTAAATCATCAAACATAATTTAAGGACTCAAATTTAAAGTATGAATATTAATCAGATACCATTTGAAAACACTGAAATAGATTCTACAAGGGACACAAAAAATAGTTCTGATTAAAAGGTCTATTAACAGACAAAGGGAGAATCACAGAGTGGCATAAAATGTTTGAAAGTTATATATCTGAAGAGGGGTTCACATTTAGAATACATAAAGAATTCACTCAGAAGTGGTGGAGAAGTGAATTGAAAGTGAAGGAGCTGGAGTGGAACACACAGATGTCAAGTACAGAACCAAGAGTGAGGGATTTGCATCTGACAGAGAGGCAGATGCAGGTTTAGAAATAAGTAGGAATCTTTGTGGAAAGATGAAGCTTTGTGAGTGGGTGAGATTCCTGACAGTGGACCAAAGAAGGAAGAGACTTTGGACAGTGCCTTCATTTAGGGCATAGACTAGGAAGTAAAAGAATCGCAAAGACGTTGAACGATGGTAGAAGCCAGGGAAGGACGGAATTCGAAGGCCCTGCAGTTAGCAATGTCAGGTGCTGGTGAGAGTTCTTGGAGATCTGGGACAAGTAGCCAGGGCTGAGGAAGAGGCTTTGTGAGGTTGTGCGATTTGCCCTGGGAGGTGGTCAGCAAGATGCCACACTGTATTCTGCATAAGTGAAAGAGCTAATGAGATTCTGAAGATGTCCATTCAATTTTCAGATGATAATTTCCGGTCATATTTTATATATTTCTCAAAGCTAGTTTGTTTTTATTAACAAAAACGTCGTTCTGTGGTTACCAGTTCTGAAAGTTTGGAACACATAAAGCCAATGCTGTAAGCAGGTTTTTCATCAATAACCAGTGCATAACTTTTCTCACAAGACTACTCTGACAGTGGGTTATAAATATACCTGTGTGCTTGAAAAATAAAAGTCATGTTTAGTAAAATGGTTTACTCTTACTCTATGTCCTCTTTCTGATGAGAAGGGCTATTTGAGAAAAAGTCCAGAGGTAGTAAGGGATATGTGTGTCAATTTAATGATACTGAGTGAAAACTACTGACTTTCTTTGAGTAGTAAAAATTCATTTATCTCATGATGATAGAATTTTATGACAGCGTTTATTTCCCTCCTGTTCCCACCTCTTATGCTAAATCCTCTACTACAACTCCCTTTACACAGCTATGTATGCACCATTACAGAGAAGGGAAAACATCCTACTTGGGATGCTGGTAGGGAAAATTATATAATATCCATGGATAGTCAATATCAGAATTGAAAAAAGCTCCCCTGACAGCAAAAGTGTATGTATGTGATCACCTTCTATGGCTATCATGTATTTTTGCTGTTGTTTTTTTCCTTGGCCTTAACCCAGGAGTTGGAGCTGGGAGCAGTTTTTTTTTTTTTTTCCTTTGTTATTTTTTTTAATTGAGCAGAGATTGATTGAATGAGTAAATCAGTAATAACCTGTCTAAAAATTAAATGAACAAAGTCCTAGTGTAAGAGCCACTCACAATAGCCAATACAATTCTGGTAGGAATGTTCAGTAACTTTTTAGTGGCTGAAATGTTACTTTTATAACACTGGGACTGTGCTTGTGTTTGTTGCATTTTGTGGAATGAAGCAATGGAGAAAAGTTTATTTTAGTGCAAAGAAGCTTATGTGCAACTTTAGGTCCCTGCAGGGGTCTTTGGACTTTCCTCAGCTATCACACACGTAATTCAGGGGTCAAGTAAGCCAGTAGCATCTTCAGGGACATGGATGGTTAAACCTAACATTGGTGAAACAACAGTAGCATTTGGGATCCTTCACATTCTAACTCAGGCCAGCAGACTTGGCTCCCAGGAGAAGTCAGAGGTTACCTACACCACACTGTGAATTTGTCACCCTAAACAGGCCAAATTCATTCTAGCCCCTGCATCTTGCTCCCACTTGTCTCCTGTCCTTTATCCTCCTCCCACCTGGCTCAGTCCTATTGCCAAAGCCCACCTGAAGGTTCCCCTGTCCATCATACCTTTATCCCCAACTTTTGTTCTCAGGAATGATTCCATTCTCAGAAAACCTATGCTTCTTATTAGAAGCATGCATTTGACCTTAGGATATGGTCCCCTGATTGTCATTTATTTGTACTTTCATAGGAACTGGACTGTAAAACAAAATCTGATTTGCCTTATAGAACCCTTCTGAGAATCAAATAGGAAAAAAATATTTTAAAACACCTCGTAAAATAGTTCACCTTAAAATCATGCTCTGTATTATGTTTTTCCGACATACGAGGATTTTTTGTTTCATGAAATTTGTATTGCAAGGATTAAAAGATGTGAAATGATATCACTGACAATCAAGTATTGTTTGATCAGAATATAACAATCATTAAACAATGCACATTATACTTTCATAATTAGGTAGTTCTTTACTGACATGACCTACATCTTTGGGTTGACATTGAATAGAATATAGAAGGGCATGAGAGTTTCTCTTTGTATATCACAACACTGTGAGTCTATTTTCTTCTTAAAAAGTAATCAGTTTTATTGGTACATTTTAGATGTATGTAATGATCACATTCATCATAGGGAATGAGTACCTGTACATGATGCATTTGATTCTTCTCTTTTTCTTGTTCTCCTTGCCTCTCTTCATCCCCTCTTCCCCTCCTTATTTATAAAACCTTTGTTTCCATTTTTCCTTCTTTGCTCTCTTTTTCTTTTCCTCTCCTTCTTTCCCCCTCTCGCCTCCCTAGTTCTTCCATTTGAACATTTTCCTCCTGTGTCACAATATCTAGTATACATTTTGGCCCTTATTTACCCTTCTGATTTCTCACACCGGAGAAACCTGCAATACTTGAACATGTGTGTCCAGTTCATTTCAATTAAGAGTATGGTCTCAAGGTGCATCAGTTCACCTAGAAATGTTTCAAGTTTATACTTCTTTATGGCAGAGTAGTACTCTATATTAAACAGACAAACAAACACACATTTTTTTTTTCATTGATTGATGGACATTTGGGCTGTGTCTAAGATTTAGCCATTGCAAATTGTGCTGCTATAAACACGGGTGTATATACATTGCTGTGGTATGATGCTTTTAATTTGTGGTGGAGGGGGAAGTTACCAAGAAGGGGAATAGCTGAGTTGAATGGAACCTTTAGTTTTAGTTTTTTGAGGAATCTCCACACTGATTTTCACAGTGGCTGCACCAGTCTACACTGTGTAAATCATCAGGGAGGTATAATTTGAAGTCAGGGATTGTGATGCCCCTTGTTTTGCCTTTGTTGCCTAGAATTGCTTTTGTTATTCTAGGTCTGTTATGGTTTCAAACAAATTTTAGGGTTACTTTCTCTAATTCTGCGAGGTATGCTATTGGCATTTTGATTGGGATTGCTTTAAGTCTGGATAGCAATTTTAGGTGTATGGCGATTTTCACTATATTGGTTCTTCTTACCCAAGAGCAAGTGACATGTTTCCATTTTCTGATATTCTCTTTGATCTCCTTTTTCAGAGTACAGTAGTTTTCACTGCAAAGCTCTTTTACTTCATTAGATTGCTTTTTAAGTATTTCTTTTTTTGATGTTATTGTGAAAAGTGTGTTTCCATAATTTCTCTCTTTGAGTTTGTTGCTTGTGTACAGGAATGCTATTGATTTTTGAGGGTTGACTTTGTGTCTAGCTATACTATAGAATTTGGTTATTAAATCTAGAAGTCTTTTGGTGGAGTTTCTGGAGTCTTCTATGTAAAGTGTCTTGTCATCTGCAAATAATGATAATTTAACTTCTTCCTGTCCTATGTTTATTCCTTTTATTTTTTCTTCTCCAATTGCTCTAATGTTTCCAGAACTATAGTGAATAGGAGTAGTGATAGTGTATAACCTTATCTTTGTTTCTGATTTTAGAGTGAAAGCTTTCACTTCTTGGCAATTTAGTATGATGTTGACTGTTGGTTTGTCACAGATAGCTTTTATCAGATTGTGATAGAGACTGTATTGCAATTTTTGCAGAATTTTTATCATGAATAGGTGGTGGACTTTGTCAAATGCTTTTTCTGTGTTTATTGTTTGTTTTTTGATACAGAGTCTTACTGTGTAGTTCAGACTGGCCTTGAACCCACTACAGTGCCCAGGCTGGCCTCAAACTTGCAGTGATCCTCCTGCCTCAGCCTCCCAAGTGCTGAGATTACAGGCCTGGGACACCACACTCAGCTTTTCTGTGTCTATTGAGATGACCTTATGGCTTTATGTCCTTGGCTTTGTCAATATGATGCATTACACTTATTGATTTGTATATGTTGAATCATCTCTGCATCCTTGGGATGAATCTTATTTGATTATAATCTTCTTGATGATTGATTGCACTTTGTTTGCCAGTGTATTATTGAGAATTTTGTGTCTATATTCATTAGGGAGATTGGCCTGTAGTTCTCTTTTGGTTGCATGCTTCTTTGGTTTTGGTATCAGGATAAAGTGTGCTTCCAGGATAACTCTGAGTATTGCTTTCCTTTCAATTTCATTAAAGAGTTTGAGGAGTAGTGGAATTAGATCTTCTCTAAATTTCTTATGCATTTCATTTGTTCACAGGTTTGGTTCAGTTCTGATATTTCTTTACTGATTTTTTGTCTAGTTGATCTGCCTATTTGTGACAGTGGGTATTGAGGTCCCCATTACAAATGGATTAGTGCTTAATTGATTTTTCATGCTTGTTAATATTTGTTTTGCATAGTTGGTTGTGCTTGTATTTGCGGCATATATACTTGTGATTGTTATTGCTTCCTCTTGGAGTTTTCCCTTAACAACCATATAGTGACCTTCTTTGTCTCTCTTGATCAGCCTTGGCTTGAAGTTCACTTTGTCTGCAAATAGATAAAGCAAAAAAAGCAATTATAGCTGCTTTTTTTCTAGGTTCTTGTCACATGAAGGATTGTTCTCCATCCTTTGACTTTCAGTCTATGAATTTCTTTTTGAATTAAATGTGTTTCTTGTATGCAGAATATTCTGCCAGTCTGTTTCTTTTGATTGGTGAATTAAAACCATTTACACTGATTGATATAACTGATATGTATTGACTTATCCGTGTCATTTTATTTTTCTGTTGTTGATTCCCTGTCTTTTTCCTCTGTTTAATAGCTAGACTTGCCTAGGGGATTCTTTCTATTGGTGTTCATGGAACTGTAGTCTTTTTTTTTTTTTTTTTTAATCTCTTTCTAGAATGTCCTGCACAACATTTTGGAGTGCTGGTTTGATGTTTATGAATTTCTTCATTTGTACTTTGTCATGAAAGTATCATTTTTCCTCATTGATTTTAAAAGATAGCTTTGTGGGGCACATCAATATGGGTTGGCAGTTGTTTTCTTTTAGGATTTCAAATACTTTAGTCAAAGCTTTCCTTGATTTAAGGGTTTGTGTTGATTAGTGTACTGTGATTCTGATGGTCTTTCCCTTACAGGTGATTTATTTCTTTTCTCTAACAGTTTTTAATATTCAGTTCTTGTAGTGAATTTGTAGAATCTTGACAGTTATATGCCTTGGTGTAGATGTATTTTGGTCATAACTAATCAGAGTTCTATATGCCTCACTTAGTCATCAGTAAAAAAAATTGTTTTTTCATGCTTGGGATGTTTTCTGCCATTACTTCTGTGAGCATGGTTTTTGTTTTTTATGTTGTTTGTGCACTCTCCTTCTTTTTTGTTGACTCCAATCAATCTTTTTTTTTGAGATAAGCTCTTGCTATGTAGTCCAGGCTGGCCTTTAACTCACTGTGTAGCCCAGACTGGCCTTGAACTTGCAGGGAGCCTTGTGCCTCAGCCTCCCAAGTACTAAGATTACAGGTGTGTGCCACCACACACAGACTGCAGTCAATCTTATGTTGCTGTTCTTTGGGTTGATTTGTCATTATCCCTTGTTATCTTTAAGAAATCTTGCTTTTTGTGGGCACTAACTGCAATCTTGTCTTCTAGATCTGATATTCTGTAGTCATATTAGTTTATTCTTCTGTGTTTACTTTTAATAGAATTTTTAATCTCCTTGCTATCTATTTGAACTTTTTTCAAGGATTCTTTTACTTTCCTAGGTTGGGCAATCATGGTTTCTATCATTTTGTTAGCTCTTCTTTTTTTATCTGTGTTTACCCTGGATTCACTGAGCAAGTCCTTCTTTATGATTTTCACCTCTTTTTTTTTTTTAACCTAAGAAATTATTTCTGATCTGATTTTCTGTATAGTCTCATTCATCTGTTTTGTTACTTATGCTGCTACCATTTCAGAAAATTCAGATGTGCGGTCTCTGATTTCCTCTACCTTGTAGTGCCCTGGGTTTGCCATGGATAGGACAGAGGTCTAGGGTTGTGTTTTCCTTCTATGTCTTGTCATTTTCTATTGTTTTAAAAATTTGCTTTCTGTACTGATACTTATAAATTACATGTGGTAGGTAGCTTTATTGTTAATATTGAGGCCTCACTAGAAAATGACCATTCCTGAGAGATCTAGGTATAGCTGATCCTTGGCCTTTAAATCTGTCCCAATATCCTATCTTCCTAATTATTAGGAGTGAGAGGCTATTATCTATTTAATCCAGCACCCAGTCCATGGGTATTGGACTATGGTAATGATTGTGACCCCAGATAATCGTAGTGCTGTCATACAAGGGATAACAACTGATTACAACAGGTATTGCATCCTGGCTGAAGTAGTACAATTAACAATAACAATAACACCAATCACAGCCTAGAAACTGACAAACTGTGGTAGCTATTACTTTGGTACCATTAACCATCACAGTGAGATCTACAGTTATATAACAAAATCCAACATAAACCAGGCACTTGTAAGCAGTGAATTTCTCCTAGGCAGATTGACTTTACCCTGTGTGTGTGTGTGTGTGTGTGTGTGTGTGCGTGTGTGTGGTGATTTAAGAGGGATAAGGGAAAAAATAGAGAAATAAATGAAGAGAAATATAATAGAAGCATGGCTGAAGGGAAAAAGAAGATGACTCAAACTTTGGGAAACTGGAGAGGACAAGAGGAGAGAAAGAATGAAGAGAAAGCCAAAGAATGTCAAATTGAATCAGAATAATTGGAAAGAATGTTCACTCACATGAAAAGAAAAAGACAGTCGAGGAAAGAGAAAAAAATGATGAACACAGCAAAACTAACAACAAAAATGAAAAGCTAAGCAGACAGAAAAAATAAAGCAAGACACAATGACATTCCTCTGGTGTCCACGGTTCTATGGTAGGGTCTAAGCCATTGCCCAACTCTGTGCTGGGTAACCCCCCAAGTCTGCAGTAGGATTAGTGCTGAGTGTAGGGCTGATCTTGGCCTCTGGATGTGGGAGTTGGGGACAGAGTTTTCATCCAGCAACTCTCCCGATGTCCGTCAGCAGCTCACCCACATCTCCTTACCTGCATATCTCCATATCACTCGCCCAGTTGCTATGGTACTCTGAGACAAAGACAGCCCAAGATTGATCTGCATCCCATGTTCAGTTGGCCCCTCCTGGCCCTTGCACAGCCTCCCTTGTTCCACTCTGCTGGCGTGTCTCTCTCCTCACTCACGCCACTGGGAGCAGTGCTGCAGCCCATCTTACTACCTTTGCCATGGTCCCTCACCTTGCTGTCTCTAGCAGTTCCAGTTAGCATAGTGTGCTTCATTTACTGCTCTACTTCACTGGCATGTTTCTCCCTGGGAGGCTCTGAGCTTGCTTACTTCTAACGTGTCCCTGTAAGTTCCATGCTTGACTCTCATACATGAGCTGGGCATGTGAGTCTAACATTGATGGTTCCCAACTCAGTTAATGGTGGCTTTTTATCCTCTTGTAGTCTAAAAAAAATAATACAAAACTGGCAGACCATCAGGGAGGGAGCAGCTTCCTGGTCAGTTGGTCCTGTGTGTGACAGCAAAATTTGCTGCCAGGCTGCAATGTCCTTTGTCTGGAGAAGGACAAAAGAAGCAGGGGGCCAAATACCCCAAGTCTATCTGTGTGGCTCGGTTTGCCATACTCTTGTGGTTCATCAGCTGTTTAGAAACTTCTAGGAATGGGGATTCCTGTGCCACATGCAAACAGAGGTTCTGCAGGCAGCCCTTTCTTCCAATTACCCGTGAGTTATTTTTTCTGACTATCTCCAACGTGGCTCCTCCTCTATTCAGCCATGTTGAATTCCCCTGTGTAGTCTCTTTTCTGACAGGGAAGGTATGAGAAAAATGCTCTATATTATTAGAACAAATAGCACTTCTTATGTAGAAATAGATGTGAATACAGATATGGATTTTATCCTCATTACATCCCTAAAAGGTATATAACATTAAGAGTCTCTTTTTAAATTTAAGGAAACAGGACAAATATCTTGACTCCCAAGGTGACACTGGAATTCAAATCTGGCATTTTGATCCTGGAGTTCACAAGCTCACTTACTTTGTTGAACAATCTTTTACATCATCCAGGAAAGAAACAAGGAACTAAGCAAGGTTTTAGTCCATTAAATTTGAATACCACTTATTGAGTATTTACTAAGTATCAGTCTCTATGCTAAACATACTAAGGATGAAAAATGAATATGATAAGATACTTATGCTCAAGGACAATGTTGTCAGATATGACTCATAAAAACATATTTCAATACTCAGTAAGTGCAGTAAAATAAGTAAGATAGAGAAGTTGAGCTCTTTATCAGTCAGATGTTTTATACTTTGACTTATTTTATCTAAAATGAAGAGAATATTCCTGTCAGCACACCTATACAAGCACACAATTTCAATTTCATAAAATCAGCATAGACATTTCCTTTGTGTTTGGTGCACTCTATTAGGTAAAGCTGTACACAAACAAGAGAACTGTTTTTGTCCTGCTCTGAAGCAAGACGTTCAGTCCAAGGAGAAGTCAGGAAAGGGTCAGATAAATAAGTAATGAATGTAATGATGTAAATGCTACAGTACAAGAAAGAACAGGAAAAGAGGTTCCCGGAAAGAGGTACTTGAACTAGATTTTGAAGAATGAAGAGGCCATGGACAAGCCAAAGCAAGGCTAGGAGTGGAGGGAGGTAGAGAGTGGGACCAAGCAATTTAAGCCAAAGGCACATGTGAAAGGGTAAGTTTGGTGGAAGGCTGGAATGACCAAGGTGAAGGAGAGGTATTGTGTGGCTGTAGCAAGGGTGGACAGGATGGATGAGACACTTGCACTTGGTCTGTGCAGTGAGCCATCTGACAGGTCTGGCTCAGAACTGCAAATGTGATCACAAAGGCAATGAAGTGGGAACAAATTCCTGAACCAAAAATAGTAGTGACTATTTTTCTAATTTAAATTTAAATTCTCTGCATTTTAAATATTCTAGATTACATATATGAATATATGGAAATGTTAGATCCTGAAGAATGTGCATTTCAAGTGGAAAACAAATGTTCTCTGGTGAAATAAGTTTGGGATAGATAATATTTTATTACCTTAGCATAGTTTTGTAGTTTACACTACCATGAAACTGTAAACATTTTAATCAGTTAATCAGTAAGGAAGCCTAGTTAACTTTATTCAATCAAGCCTTTGTTAAATTCATTTATAATACTTTTAATCACTCCAAATACCTTTTAAACACCTCACAGATGATCTGGGCTAGTACCCAAAAATTGTATAGACTAGGAGTGCTTGTATACTTATTGATATATACATTACTTGTTCATAAGGCATTCAGATAATTCAGAAAACTTGTGAAATTATAATTACTAAATATATAATCAAGTTGTCCTTTAAAACTTTTAAGTTTCTTTCAACTATTTTCAATATTTTTTTGGAATTAAAAAATGTATTTTAATGTGATCTTACATAATAATCCATCAAAGTAAATGTGTTATCCCATAATTTTCCTCAGATATCTTTTTTGGGGGGAGTACCGGGAATTGAACTCAGGGTCTTGTGCTTGCTAGGCAAGCACTGTGCTTCTGAGCTATATTCCCAGCCCTCAGCTTTTTCTTCTAAGGTTTTCCTTTAAGTTTTCTATATCATGAGACCTGACTTGCCTATGGCCACAAAGGATGACACTGTCCCATGTGTTCCACAAGCTGCTGATGTCCCTGGCCCTCAGTGAAAATGCCTAGACCAGGAAACCAGCCTAAATTGTGTGGTCATACATTCAGTTAGTTACCAGATGGGAACTAAGTCATGGGTAATAACATCTCCTTAGTGCAATTTCCTAAAATTCTGTGTTTCCTGGTAACTTAAAATGCCTTGCATTTCAATTTTGATTTCTTGGGAGGAAATTACTCTTCAATCAAACTAATACAGCTGTAAAGTTGTGCCTATGCACCTGGGTGTCAAAGGGCATTTGAAGTCTCTTTTCTGTATTGCAACTCCCTACCTATCACTCCTGTCCTCTACAAACCTCAGCTGAGATGCCTCTTCTCCCCATTCCTTCTCAGAAGGGTAGGTTTCTACCATCAACTCTCAGGATACCATGTGGTTTTCTTTCTACTTAGCATTAGCTATCAACTGTAACTTTAACTTTACTTTGACTGCTAGTACTTTCAGCAGAAGATGAGTGAGGGTAGGACTTAATTCTTGTTCAGTATTGTACGGTACCATTTAGCACACAAACATAAAACAAAAAACATGGATTAAATAACACTAAAAGTTCATAAAGTAAGAGTGAAACTTTTGAGACCCTTCAAATATTGGCAATAGTGTAAGTTTCGTTGCTAGAATTTAGGCTATCTTTGATTCAAAATGATAGCAAAATACTGTTCCATTGATAACACTGTGAAGAAAACGGAGCATAGTTGTGCATGCCTGTGATCTCAGTACTTGGAAGGCTGAGGCAGGAGCATCACCATGAGTCTGAGGCCAGCCTGAGCTACATAAGTGAGTTCAAGGCCAGCCTGCACTACATAGTGAGACTCTGTCTCAAAAAAGCCAAAAAAAAAAATTGTGAAGAGATAAACGCTATTGCACTGATTTAGCTATTTCATTAATAGCTAAAGAACAATTGTTATTATTGTTAACATAATTGAATGATCTGCTTTTGCCTTTCCTTTGATTCCTCACACATAGATTCCAGGTAGTACTTTCTCTGCAAGTGTAATGTAATTCTTCATGTTGGCATCTATATGCTTCCAATATTTTTAGTATCATGTATTCTGTTCATTGTAACTTAACTACTCTTTATATGTTTTTGTTCTTTGGTCTACTCCATCAAGCACTCTCTAGATTTTTTATTATTTCTGGGACCTTTCAAACTTCTTCCAGTTCATCAATCCTTTTGTGGCACTGAAGCATAACATCAAAGACAGTGTTTTGTTTGTTTAGAATCCGGTGAGGAAAGAAGGTGCAGTGCTACAGATCTATAACCCCAGTACTCTGCAAGACCGAGGCAGGAGGATTGCAAGGTCAAAGCCAGTCTGGGGAACCTGTCTCAAAAATACAAAACAAAATAAAATGAAAACACTAGAGAACCAGTGTGTCAGGGTGTGTCTAGGTTAGTAGGTGGCATCTAGTCGGATCTCACATTATATGTTGGAAAAAAAAATCCAACAAATCAACCTTTCAAAATATTTGTAAATGCTCCCTCAAGACACTTAATATTTCTGATTTCATTATCCTTACAGACACACCACACAGGTAGTAAATTCTCCGCTTGAGGCTGAGTTCACCACAGAGTGCCTTACATGGAGAGGAATTTGGCAGTAGCTTTGCAGCATTAGTGGAAATGGCATGCAGTGAGTATTTGATCTGAAAAACTAACCTACAGCCTCTACTACACCCTCTGTCCTAGTGACCTGACATCTTTGTCCTTTGTGAGTTTCTTTTCCTCCCAGAAGATTTCTTTATGAGCTGGGTTGGCGAGAGGGTGAGCAGGGGGGAAAATTGGGCCAGCTAAATGTATATGTAAGGCAGCACATTCAAGGGTACCATTTTGGATGCCCAGTTTGGCCTTAAGACTATAATTCAAACTTTGTAAAAGGCTTAGGAGGGAAAACCAGTTGGCTGACCCAGCTCTAAAGCAAAGATGATCAAGGTCTTCAGCGCAGTGTTATGACGATGATTCTGAATACAGGTCATCCTCAAATGAGGATACCCTTGGCTACTTCATATCATGATGGATGGCAAAATGGTGGAGAGAGAACATGTGAGAGGGAGAGCTCACAGGATGAGGAAGGAAGCCAGAAAGAGGGGAGGGACCAGGCTTGCTCTCTGATATAACCCAGTCTCCTAGAAACTGACTAGGGTCCCCTAACCCCTTTCAAAGGCAGCCTCCCCAGTGATCTGGTATTCTAGTAGGGCTCTTTTTTTTAAAGCTTTCCCCACCTCAACACCACCATACTGAGGACCAACACGTGAACTCTTGGAGGACAAACAAAATTATCCTGATCTGTGAGCACAAGAATAAAATGCACAGAAAATAAGGAAAGCTGAAGCGACAGGAACTAATCATTGCCTGGAAAGAATGCTTATCTTGCATGGTAAATATATAGTGGCCAGAATTTTCTCCTGGTTGAGAACGAGAAAGTGGGAACGAAGATGATTTTAAAAGCTTGATGTATGATAAATGTGTCCTGAATCAAAGTGGGTAATAACACTGAATTTGCAATATTTCCTTGCTTGCACTGATTCATTCACTCAACGATTCATTCATTCCTTATTCACCTGCTACACTGATGTCAGATGAATTCAATTTCATACCAGCAGTAAGCAGCTTCAGCCTTTTTCTACATCTTGCCTTCAAACTCTCCCAGTGAATAATGTCTTTTCCACTCTGAGTGAAACCCCAAATGCCGTGGTTCTGCAGATCACTCACCTAGTTAAAAATATTCTGGCCATGTTTGGTCTGAAGAACAATCTCATTTCCATAATTGAAATAGCCAGTCCACTGTAGTTATAAAAAGCTTCACATATCTGATCCAAGATTGGAAATTTTTCTGGTTTACAGCCTCGGTCTTCTGCTTTCCTGTCACCCCACTGCATTCTTCAGAGGCCACCTTGGCTTCTTCAGGGGCTGCAGGCAGAGAGAGCAGAAGAGGAAAGGCCTTGTTGCTAAGCCAGCTGGCCAGATGAGTCAATATGGATGCCCCTCAGAGTGGATCAAGCAGATTGCCAGGCTTGACTCTTCTCCCATGAGGGCACACTGCTTTGTTTCTTTCTTGGTTCTGGGCATCTGGTGGCCTGACCCATCTAGGACTCCGACAATTAGTTCTTGTGGTGGTTTCCATATGAAATCTGCATGCAGCTGAGGACCAAGGGGTCTGCACCCACTACCTTCAGTGAGAAAACTTTCCTCCCAAAGCCTCCTTCACTCAGGCCACAGCAAAGCCTTTTGTCTTTCTAGTCCTCAGAAAGGAATTAGGCAACACTGTCCCAGCCTTCAGAAGTCCAGAGAACACAGGTTGAGTTCTTTTGCTCCCTCATGGCACTGGAGTCCTAAAGGTCCCCTCATCTGACTCAAGCTGAGTGGGGAAAACAGCAAATTGGTCACTACCAATAAGAGACTCGACTTCCTTATCCTTCTGCTTTAACCCTTTTGAAATTATCAAGTGGTAACGGATAAGAAAAGTACGCAGGTTTTGACCATTTCCTTTGCTAATCCACTGAGACCTTAGTATCTTGGCTTGGAGTTGGTACATGGCTATAGAATCTTGGCACCAGATGTCTTGATCTCAACAGTCAGGAATCTTAGCTAAAACCTGCTGTGCTTTATCACGGAATTTAGTTAACAGAGATAACTAGTCAGTGTAGTCAGTGCCCACTTTAGTATTAAGTGTTTTGGGTTAGGAACCAAGCCAAACCAAGCCAGACCAAACCAAACCATTGAGAGTGGTCTCAAGGAGCTTAGTTGAGGCTACAGTCCCCTCATCCCCCTGCTCTGTGTTCAAGTGGTCTTTGCACACATGAGTGTGTCTTCAGCTACGCAGCTGGGAAGGGAAAAGGACAAGGATGAGGGTTCTCAGAGGGCAGTTACAGTCTGATGTGCCTTTGTTCAAGGCGTAGATCACCAATGAGAGTTTTTCATCCTCAAACACAGAAGACGGTAAAACCAAGTGAGCAAAACCATTGGAAATTGGAAGACAGGGTCCAAGGAGGCTTCGAGAATATCTGATAGTTTGCTGAGCATTCAGGGCAAGAAGAAAGGTCAGTGTTAGGCTCTGAGAACTAAGGAAAATTGAGCAAAATAGCTAAGTTTAGAGTAAATGGGTGGAGATGTAAAGAGCAACTGGCTAGAAGTGGCTGCTGTTTGCAGCTTACTTTACCTCCCAACACAGAGGTTTGGCAAAGGGGAGGGAGGTCAGGATGGTGCAGTCACAGAGTGGATATAACCACAGGGCTGTGCCCTGCAGAAGCAGCTCTGTGGGTTTGGGAGAGCGCTTAGCTCTTGTGGTGGTTGCTTAAAGCCGATAAAGAGGGGACACAAGGCAATCCCCGAACTGGAGGATGGAATTTAGGAAGATTCTGAGGCTCAAATCCTACTCACGAGATTTCTGTTATCCTCTCAGATTAGTTTCTTTAAATTCTCTTTTGTCTTCAGAGCTCAGGTAAGTCATATTTTTTTCTAAGACAATGTGGTGGTGTCTGTTTCCTCTAAACTCTTTGGAAGTTAGAAACAGCTTGCTTCCCTGCATCGTTAATTCTCCTTGGGGGACACACTCTACACTGACTTGCTGAAGCATTTGGACTAGAAGTAACCTATTTGCTCCTTTTCCCTGAAGCCTGGCAGCTACACCAAGGTTAGTCAGACTGGCAGGCTAAGATTTTCCCTCAAATCTGAGATCAATGCTAGTATCAATAGACATGGCAGATGTTAAGCATTGTGACATGGCTGGTGCAGGTGCCGATAGGACTTTGGGTGCCCCAGCCTTCAAGACCTCTCTGTCTCTCTACATCTTGTACAGTCAATCCCTTAAAGGTTAGAGGGCCTAGCAAAACAACACTCAGTATATAAGTATATGTAACTTGTATATATGGAAGAAAGAATCTACTGATTGAACAGTTTGGGGAAGGGAAAGGGTTCTGTGTCCTGTCAATTGAGGGCATGATGACACAAGAATCCCACTAGAGGAGGGCTGAGGAGCTTTCTGGGGAAGGAGACAGGGAAGTGGACAGCACCAGACCAGGTATACGTTGTGTCTCTTGCATCCTCTCCCTCACCTACCTTCTCCAGTTGTTTATTTCCCTTTTATAGTATCATAAAATGGGTTTGCAAGTCTTTCTCCTATCATAAACTACAGAGAACATAAAAAGAAAACATCCAAGTAGTTTACTTGAGAAATAAGTCATTCTCTGATATTTAAATTACATATTCACATTTAATTACTTATAAATGCATAAATAAAATGCAAAAATTCACTATAATTAAATTTATATTACATGGTCATATAGTCTAATAATTATGTCAGTTGCAATTAAAACCAGTTTACTGTATGAATTTTATTTTATTTGTTTTCATTTATTATGTTCCATTAAAAGATAATATGGCTTTAGTGCTTAGGGAGTAATTTTGAACTCAATATCATCACAAGTCTGTAAGCAACTCAAAGTGTTTTTAAAGTTCCATGGCTAAAATCTGTCTTGTTTTCTATGTGTATGCACTTGTAGATATATGTACATATGTATATATACAAGTATATGCACTTGTACATGTATGTACAATATTTCCTATTTATATGAATTGAGGAACATAAACAAGAGTCAATCATCATATTTTACACAAAGATAAAATAAAAACATGGAGATCAATTCCAGCAGCAAATATTTCCTAACATAAATGGAGCCTGTGAAACCTAGGCCAGAAGGAAAGATATTAGGGTCTAGAAAAGCCAAAACACCCAGAAAATTCAATAAAATGCATATCTTAAGTACTTTATGAACAGCAAGCTGTTGTTAAAAAATAAAAAAGAGGCACTATTCCAGCCTTTGATGATTTTTAAAAATAGAAGAACCCCAAAGCATTCCTCAGCTATGGTATGGGATTTCTTTGCTCTCATTTCCACCCAAGAGAGTGATGGGGTCAACTGTTGATGCATATGCTTATCACCAGACTTCTGTGACAATAGAATCTGAATTTTGTTTCCAAATACCCTTGCCACTTGTCTTTGGTTGTTAGGAAAAATTGTTAGGGACTCCAAGGGCACAAGGGCTATTCATTTTACAGTGTAAACTTTGTTTTACTTGAGAATGGGAGCAGACACTTGTCTCTCTAATATTTTCATAAATTTACACCATTTCTCATGAAGCAGAAACAAAAGGATAAACATGAATCAATGAAAACCCATCAATATTATTGGAAATATAACTCAAGTTACAAGCTTTGCTCATGTTAAGAATGCCATGCGCAGATAGGAGGGCAGTATTGTTATTCCTGGTCCAGGAAGACTTGGAGCTTCAATTTCAGCTTCCAAGAGAGTCATTCTGACAGTGCTTGTGGGTAAGAAGCCATATCTATCACCAAGATGCAAGGGTTCTTTCCATGTTGTACACATGCCTGAAAGGAAAACTCTAGATGGGTCACTGAAAATCTTTGTACTTCTCTTTTACCTCTACATGAGTTTGCATATAGTGTTTTCAGAAGCAGTTTTATAGACTACTTCCTGCTTTTGTATTTCCTTTCCAGAACATTGATTATGTCAGAGAGCACTTGCATTTTCTTAACTATTCTGCCAATTATTTTTAAAGTGTGTATGTCAGAATGTGTGCACCACAGAAAGATAAAAATTTCCCTTTAAAGTGACCAAAAAGCTCAGCCTAACTTATAGGAAAAAGTATGACAAGAAATCTTCATTATTAATAAAATTCATTATATTTTATATAAAATACCTAGCTATATCTTAGGGAATGAAGGACAACTTAGATAAAGTGTAATCTTGTTATTTGCTAGCGCATGAAGAGCAGCATAAACAACATTCGTAATGAGCAAAATAAAACCGACAAGTATAAATCTTGAAAATGAGCAGGTTGAGTGACAAGAGTTTTGTCTTAAAATTCACTGCATTTAACAAAATCAGGGATGAGGGAAATTTATGAAATTTATTCTTAAATAAGATGCCAAGTGTTGTGTTCTGCAGTAAGAATACAACTATAAATCTGTGATGCTTTAGCAACAAAATTGTACTGATGCACATAGCAAGCACACCACGTACTACTCTAACGAATACTTTGGAAATATTTCTTAAATTTCTTAATACATGTCATAAATCTATTGTGGGTGGGATAGAATCCTTTCCAAATGACCCTGCACTGATTTTCATACGTGATGCAACAGGTAGGCTTTGGTAAAGATGGATAGGACAGTTCAGGAAATCAGAGGGGAAACAGAGGCCAATTGTTATCAGCTTTGGGTTGATATTTGCTCATCATAGCGTCAGCGGTATCTATCCTAAACTGAGCTGCAAGCTGTAGGAACTCTGCATTGAGACTGTCAGGGTCTCCAGAAAATGCCCTGTCATCAGAGGGAGCACAGTCTACCTACCATATAGGAGACTTCTCTTAGTAGAATACCAAAGAAAAATCCACATTACCCAGAATTCTCTGCAAAGAACCCAGCCAATAAAAACATGGCTACCTTCTGAAAAACCTTCATGACATAATAGTTTAGAATGTTATTATTGGTAGCAGGCCCTGTAATACTGTTGTACTTAGACAAAGTTTTTTAGAGATAGAACAATTCTTGCACTATGTCAACAATCATAGCATTAACTTGATTCTTTGGTGCCTTCTTCAACTTCTTTGTTTTGTAAGTGGAGAAAGAGATGGAGGAGTTGAGTTGCTCACGATGATATAGACATCTCTACAGATTCATGGTCTAGTTCACATTTATTCATTAGAAATTCAAATGCAAAATATTTGGTACCAGGCCAAATATTTTACAGAATACAGAGATGCATATTTCATTTGGGTATGAAAGTTGCCATGCTGTTTGGCCATATCATACTTGGTTTGGTGAAGTGAAATGAAAGGAGTCATAGAATTTTGCATTTCTTTAATCAAGTATTCATACTTTGCCTAATTAAGAAGAGAAATAAATTCACAGCATCACTTAATATGCATTGGCAGAAACACTTTTTTCAGTATGGATTGGGAGTCTAATTTTCCAAGCCTCATGTTTTCTACCTTTCAGTTAACTTCCATTAAAGCACTGCTGGAATTAAAAAAAAGTACAGAACAGAACCTCGAGTGAATGAAATGTAGAAATCATGCTTTGTTTAATTATCCAAAGTCCTTTGTCTTTTACTTGTAAGGTACAATATAGTAAAGGCTCTTGGCAGATATCTAAGAGCTTTTATGAGTGATGTCATGATCAACTGAACAAAGACACATTTGTTGAGCTTCAGATTCAGATGTTGGCCCGGCTTTTCAGAGGCCAGCCAAAGTGTTTGCTCTTGGGTATGGATAAGACTAGTTTGGAAACTTGACTTCCCAATGCGTTTGCAAGCCATTTACTGCATATTATGAAGCACTGCTCACCTAACGCATAAGAAACAATACATACATGTCACTAAAAAGGCCGGCAACCTTAGAAAGAGAGCATGCCGGGGAAACAGAAATATTTGACAAAACCTAGGTTAGATTATACAATTTGAAGGTGAAGAAATGAACTCTTCAGCATTTCTAGAAAGGCCACATTGACAGTGTTATGTGATGGACAGTGTGGAGGTTATCCAGTCCATAGACAGCTGCTGCCTGTTGGTATTAGGTAAGTTGCTAAAATCTCCCAACCTCCAATTATTTTCTGAAGTGAGAATGAATGCCAGCAACCTTTAAAGGTTATTAAGAAAATCAAGTAAGATTGTGTTCTGAAAGTGCTTTGTCAGCTGAAATTCTACACAAATGAGAATATTGATAAAACAATATAATAATCATTGGAGTAACAATACCAACTGATATTTGAATGTTTACTCTGTGCTAGACACTAAACTAAGGCTTTCTATGAGTTCTCTCACTGGGTTGCACTGTATTATTAACCTCATTTTCCAAAATAGTATATTGTGAAACTTAAACTGAATAACTTGACCAAGGTCTATCCGGCACCCATAAATATAGTTTAACCTCTGAACTGATTTTGCCTATTAACCTCTGAACTATCTTGCCTATTACAATTATAATGAAAGCTGACAAATTCATTTAGGAATGATTGTTTATTTTTACATAGTTCATTAAAGTCGTTGATGTCTAATATTTTACTGACTAGTTTAACCACTAGTTCACCATTATTTAATACATATTGTCTGTACAGGACACTCGTAAGAGTCTTAGGAAATAATTAACAAAATATAAAATTAAGATTTGGTGTTCCAGGGTTTGCGTAATGAAGGCTAGCAAACACTTATAAAAAGCAAAGTGAAAACTAATGCAAATTTATATGTCCATTAGTTTTATGAATTTTATGTATGCAATTCCTGAAAAGTAGAAATATAAAATATTCTCACAATGATATGAGCTTACTCATTCCTTAATTTCATAATTCCTTTTGTCTCTTTCTTTTATTATTTCAATTCTTTGTTATAAATAAATAATTCTTGGGTAATAGAACTATGAGTTGCTCTATAGACCTATGAGGATTCTGTCCAGGGTGATAACCACTGACCAAATGTATCTGTTTAAACATTTAAATTAATTGAGATTGAAAAATCTTAAAACTGTTTCTCTATCACATGAATCATGCACCCAATGTTCCATAGCCATCTGAGGCTACTGGCAATCATATTGGAAGGACAGATAAATTTCTGTCATTGCAGAGAGTCATAGTGAGTACTGCTCCAGATCATAAAATGGATGTCCTTCCTCTCCTGTGAGCTGGAGGCACCTAGAAGCCTTTCAAGTCCCAAATGAAAGAGGATTTATAGAGATTTTTAGGGTAGAAACTCTTGGAAAGTGATGGGATTTATTGTTTATCAACAGAATAGATGATCAAAGCATCAAGGCTTGGGCAGTTGTCTTAACCAGACAGACTTTGTGGTGCTAATTGGGATGTGTTCCTTAGAGCATGTCACTTGCACAGAGGTGTGAATGAGGTGAGAGCGAATGGGCAAACAACTCCAGCCAGAACACTTACAGCCCTTCAGAGATGGCCCCTTAGGTACATGAAATGGCCCATGCAAAGGCATAGTATCTTGACAAGGTCTTCTTACTTGGTCATGGTGGTGCAAGGTGATTTCAGCATGACTGAAGCTTCAAGTGAGAAAAGGGCTGAAAAATGGTGCTGGGGATTAGAAACTAGGATGAAACTGCAATGGACCTTGTATTCTCTAACATATTTCATGTAGTGTATCCATCAGGACACAGGGAAACCTCAGAAGTCCTCAAGCCCACGGAGTGACATTGAATTCATTTTTCAGAAGATAATTATGGCAGCAGTGGGAAGAAACTTAGGTTAGAGGTGGAGAAACAACTGCTGGATTTTTTTCTGTGATGATTATTGTGTTCTGTCAATCACAATACATTATAGTTCAAAATAAAGGCAATGCATAAAAGAACCCTCATTTTCCCACATTAAAGGATAATTAATTTATCTAAAAAGATAAATTAATACTTTGTCAAATATGTCCTGGTGAACAAGACTCAGTACTGCCTGAAAAACTCCATCATGATTTCCTAAATAAATAACACAGGTTTTTGAGAGCAATCAAATCTACTCTTGGTGAATATACTTATTTATAATGCTATTGATTGATTTTATAAGATTATAAAACTAAAGATTTGGAATAATGTACAATTATTGCAGTGTAAATAAAATGGAAAGGTAGATGAAATACCAAAGATAAGAAGAGGTGAGAATGAGTCAGGGCAGCCTCACTGGGCCAGTGTTCGGTTCACTTTGGAAAAAAGGCTGGATAAAAGGAGTGACTGATTTTCCCTCAATTCGCACACTCTATTAAGTCAGTCCTAAATTAATTGTCAAAGTAAAGAGACACAATGGAAATAAAGTCTGCCCTGATAAAGCCTCAGTTTTCACCCATCCCTTCTGAACAGTGACACTGCACCTATTCCTCAAATGGCTCTAGTCATACAACTAAAAGAAGTAAGCCACCACTTTTTATAGTCAGCCAAGTACTAGAGGTCCTGATCTAAGGGGGATAGACATAGTTGCATGCCTCTTATTTGTAGTTTCTGGAGCTACAAAGTCAACCAATCTCAGGTTGAAGCTATTTTTAAAAACTTGCTTCTGTATTAGACATCTACACATTTTTGTTCATACGAAGTGTATAGCCTTTACATCATACCAGAAACTACAGGCAGTCTAGAGATGATTGAACCATATGTGAGGATGTGCAGAGGTTCCATGCATATACTGCATTTTATATAAGGGACTCAAGCATTTGTGGATTATGGTATCCATTAGGGTCCTAGATCCAATCTCTTGTAGATACCAAGGGACAACTGTGCTTTATTTAAGCCTCAAAAATTTACTATGAAGCAAAAAAAGCATCCAAGAAGTCAGTCTGACATTTTCTCCAAAAGTCTGACCGTGAGTTATATTTTCAAAGAACAGGCATGGCTCCTCCAATGCTTCCCCAATGACACTTCATTCACATCCTTGGCTCTCTCTCACACACACTGGCTGTAATGCTTGTACTGACATGTCTCCCCAAAGCCTCAAGAGGTCATAGGTGGGGCTTTTAGGAGGTGGCGGATTTAGGATGTGTGATACTAGGATTAAGGATGTGATCCTGGCATTAACTGTGTGATACTGAGATTAAGGAGGGCCACCCTGAGTGTGGGTGGCATGACCCAAAAGGTGATTAGCCTAGACTGGATGAAAGGAAGAGGCAGACTGCTGCTGTTATTGCTTCCTCTGCCATCACTGCTTGCTGCTTTCTGCCTCCCCTGCTTTGGCATGGACTGTTTGTCCTCCTTGATACCCTTCTACCACACCCCACTGCCTTGAAGTCAGCCAAAAACGGGCTTCACACTGTAAGCCAAAATAAACCTTTCCTCCTATAGCTTTGGGTGTGGGGTATTTTGTCTCAGCAATGATAAAAGAAACTAAGACACCAGCCTTGTTGGTCCCCCTGAAATGTACCCGCTGACTTCAGTCTTTGCTTCATGAAAGCACAAAGCATTTGTGCCTCAAGATAACTGTCATATTATTTTATCCTACTTTAAGTATGTAATTATTTTTAGTTCCATACCTATGAAATTTAAAGTCTAATAATCTTTAAATAACTGTTCCAGAAATTCTTGAAGAACACACAAAGCAGGGATATCTACTCCTACTGTGCTGGAATAGAATTAGTAACTGGGCAATTGGTGCTGGATTTGCAATCTTATTAAGCACTAGAAAATTAGACAAAAATGGCAAAATGTCTGTTTCTAGGTATTTAAAAAGAAATGGAACAGAACTGTGATTCCTGAGAGAAAGGAAATACATTATATAAGCCTTACTCTGGCCTCAGATTTTTACCTGGAAGCACATTCTGAATTGAGGTACAGGGAAGGAGTACCCCACCAGAAATACAGAAGTCATATTAAATTGAGAAGGCGGTGATAAGAATTCGGGAAGATCAAGTTCCTGGAATGTAAAGAACAGACCGTCAGAGTGCAGGGAGCCACACAGACAAAAACTCGCAGACATCTGCAGAGTCTCCCCAAGACTGTTGCTGTAGACTGGGATGCATAGAAGGAAACTCCTTGACTCCAAGAACGAACTGAGGAGCTGTAAGTATTAAGTGATAACTCTCCACTCTTTCCTTATTTCTGGATTATGCAAAAGTGGAGACACTAGCTATATTTGTTTTGGACTGTTTCTTTCCACAGATGCTTCCATATCAAATAGTTATGTGAGATAAATCTGGATCCCCCCCCTCTGGAGCAAAAACGAGGCATACTTCCTGTTCACTATAAAAAAAAAACTTTAATTTGTTAAATGCCGGGTTCTGTTTTGTACTACAAGGCAATGTAGTAGGTTAAGCCCTGTGCAAATTGGAATTTGGGAAGACAGTGCAAATGCTGACACTGTGGCTTCTGATATTGCCATGAGTAATATAGTCCTTTGTCTCAGATCCAGGAAACTCATGTCTTCTGCCAATACCCTGAAAGCTATAGCAAGCTAACCTGTTAGCTTGCAAGGAAGATAATCTTTCAGATACTTCACAGGTTTCAATAGTTTTGGTGATGAGTCCAGGATATTGATAGAAACATAGCTTATAAATGAAAAATGAGAGCCTCAAGGGCATATAATGTCATTAAAAACAAGTTTATAAAACTTATTTGAACTGCTGCAACAAAATCCATAGACCAAGTATTTATAAACAATAAAAATTTATTTGTCCCAGTATAGAAGCTGGAAATCTTTTTTTTTTTTTTTTTTTTTTTTTTTCTTGTACCAGGAATTGAACTCAGGACCTTGAGCTTGCCAGGCAGGCACTGTGCTGCTGAGCTATATCCCCCTACTGAGGCTGGAAATCTAAAATCAAGACCCTGACAAATTCAGTGCCTGATGAGAGCTTGTTTCCCAGTAGACTGCTTCTTATTCTAACCTGACATTTTGGAAGGACAGCTCTCTCTGCAACCTTTTTATAAGGGCATTAATGCCATTGATGAGGGCACAGTGCCTATGACCTAATCCCTCCCGAAAGGCATTGCCACTTAATATCTTGGGCATAAGGATTTCAACATATAATTTTTTGGTCTTTTTGAGATAGGGTTTTGCTGTGCAGTGCAGGCTAGTCTTGAACTCATTTTGTAGCCTGGCTCAACATGAAAGTTTTGACTAGATATACTAAAATAAGATTCCATTTTTCGGATCTCAGATCTCTTTAGTTTTGAACTGCTTACATAAAAATATTTTTCTAAAAAGTATGGAGTTTAAAAAAAAAACAAATTAAATACATACTTGGACCTGAGTGCCTTGGGAACATATTTTGCAAGCAAATTAATCATGGGCCCAGCTTTCACACTCCAGAATGCATTGCTTCATTTGCACCAATAAAATTAGGTTACCAGCCATGTTTTGCATAGGCTCTTTGGCCAATGACAAAGTGCGGCAGACTTGTGAAGGCAGCCGGGTCCTAGACTCACAGAACTCTTGCACCTGGCAAACTTTGACTTAAATTTACACCAGTGGCCTTAATGGACCTTCATTAGACTTTATGAAAATATAAGATGCTTTCTTTCTCGAAACATTCCCTTCTTCCTTGCCTTCAGGAGAAGTGAGTTTGTGTCATACTGAATGACTTTCCTAGCCTTCCCCAGCTTGGGAATTTAAGTTCATCCTGGTTTCACATTCTTGGAGGACATGAACAAACACAGTCCACCATTCAAATGCATTTTCTAACTATCAGGGCCCGCTAATGACTCTGCCATACTCTTCCATTTTTCCCATTCAGTTTCATTTTATGTACTTAAGACCAACCGTTCCAACACAAATCAAAGTATTTTTGAGACTTGTCCCATCACAGTTTGCATCCATTGTAGTTTCCACCTTCGTGACATTCAAAAACGTGATGAGCAATTATTATGTCTTCTTCAGTATGTGAATAAAAACATTAAACTGCACTTGTGACAACGTGGATAGAACTGGAGGTCACCATGCTAAGTGAATTAAGCCAAGAAAGTACCATACGATCTCACATGTAGAATCGAGAAAGTTGATCTTATAGAAGTTGAGAATAAAATGTTGATAATAGAAGCCAAAGAGAGTAGGGGGAAGGGATGGCAGGGAAATGATTGAATAACAGGTGCTAAGTTATAGTTAGTGCAAAGAAATTTCTGTATTCTAATATACTGGAGGTGACTATAAATGATGATGTTATACTCTGAATATTTAGTACCCAAAAATGTGCAATTTTATATATTAGTTTAAAAGAAAATAAATATTAAATTGTAGCTACCAAACAGAAGGTAATGAAATTGAGACATAATAAGCCTGACTGTACTCCCTTCAAACAGTCTGTTTTTATAAACTGAATAAATATTGGGTAATTATGAGAAAATTGTACATAAAATTTTGAGGGTAATTTAGGCAGAGGCTAAGGGTATGCCTGTCAAGTAAAAAGTACATAAGCCACACTGAAAATTTTACATCATGGAGATTCATGCTATTATTGAAAATAATTTTGATACAACATTGATCTCTCTTTAACTCACAGGTATCATGGAATTTTTTGAAAGAAGTGTAACAGACAAGAAATAAATACTTTCTAATACCTTTTGTCAGGGCTAGAGGTAGAGGACAGATGCACATACAGTATGTGCCCCAGCATAACATCATTACAGAACACTGTCATTTTGCCTCTTGTCATAATCCCTCAATTAATCTGCAGTCTGCTTGGGTACCAACCTGCAGGAACAAGAATATAGAAAGCGTTCCACAGTGGTAACCAGAACAATCAGACTCTCCGCTTGATGGATGGATTAAAAAAATCCATTTTATCTCATCAGTTCAATCTTCATTATAAAGTCTGGTAAAACTTTTATCTTTGGAATTCTTCTCTCCTTCTCAGTATTACTAATAAGACTAGTAAGACTCTTCTGTTACATGTTTCACTTCCGATCTCTTGAGTCATACACAAACTAGTCATGTTTAGTAAGTGTAATAGCTAGTGTGATTGATGAGCATTAATACTCATGGTTCTGCATAGGTCAAATAGATAATAACAAGGTAAGATTTTCCTGCAGAGCAGGGAAGACATCTCAATGGCTCTTAGAATACAGATGAAGTAACTAAGAAACTACAAAGGACATTTTAGTAAGTAGCAGATTCAAAGAAGACCAAAACAGGAATGTGGTATCTACTGACAAAAATCTTTCTCAATTATGGTACTTCTTTTTATATTTTTTAAAGGTGAGAATCCTAAAAGGATGTTTTCCCACAAAGAAGATCAAAGCAAAGTATTCATCTATCATTTAAGTTAGAGAGAGAGAGGCAGAGGTAGAGGCAGAGACAGAGACAGAGGATAATGGAATAAAGCAAGGGCATTAGTCAGGAATCTTACATCGTTTTTATACAGGAGGATTTCTGATGTTCAGAACGCATGGGTGATGACTTGAAATAAATATTGTTCCAGAGAGAGACTATCAGATATGTTGCTTAAATTACTCAAAAGCATGACTAAGAACAAATTACTCTCCACAGAAAAGTAAGTTCTCAGGCTGGAAAAACACTAAACGTGGGCACTGAGTTAGAACCAAGCATGTGTGAAATGACAAAGTACACACAGATTTCTACATCACTAGCCAGTAATGTGAGAAGGAAATGCCACACCCTGCCCAGGGGAGTTGGGTAGGGTGCTGCCAGTGTCACCTTGGACTTTTTCTAACTCGTTTCTGCCTCAAAGAAATTCTGATGCTACCTCCTCACCCATCAACACACACAATCCCACCTCTTTCTTAAGAATTTATGCCCATTTGAGCCACAGCTACTGATTAGTGAGCTGTCCACCCCTTGGTGAAGTTGGGCAGAAGGTAGAACCACTGCTCCATTGAGAACTACTGTGTCCATGAGTTTGTTTCCCTCTGTGCTTCCTGTGACCCACCTGTACTAGGCAGGCATTGACTCTGCTAGGAGAGTGGGACTGAGTGTGTGCAGAAGCAAGTCACACTTTCTGCAGCTTTGTGCCACTCCATATACATGGGTGCTCTCTCTCTCTCTCTCTCTCTGTTTCTCTTTCTGTCTTTCTGTCTCTCTCTCTTTGTCTCTCTCTCTCTCTCTCTGTTTCTCTGTCTGTCTGTCTGTCTGTCTCTCTCTCTTTGTCTCTCTCTCTCTCTCTCTCTCTCTCACACACACACACACACACACACACACACATAACCTACTGGGAGATGTCAAGGAATGTTTACCATGCACACATGGCTCAGAATGCTCTAGAGAAGTCTAAGAACAACCGCAGGGTAGACTGACATGACCTCGGCTCTGAGAATCAAAGCCGCTGTAATTTTTACTCATGGGAACTTATCTGATGCATTTGCAGACAGACTAACCTAGATCTAACTCATTTAGAAAAATCAACGTAAGTATCGATAAGGAATATAGCAGCCTTCCAGCTCCAGAGTTCTGTGCATAGCATATATTTGTTGGATGAATGATAAGTACAGAGATGTGGGCATAGCCTACTTCAGTGTCAGCAAGCATAGCTAGAGATTCAAACTTCCAGTTTTTATGTCACCACGGTTGTTCGTCCTTCATTACCTCAAATATTCTCATTATAAACTCTGTATGTCACAATTCAGAGACAAGTGTTCTTTCATATATTATAATTTATCTGACTCAGAAAATAACAGCCAGCTTTATTGAGCACAGTTACATGCCAGAAAGAGTGCTTAGCAATTTTTGTGCACCATCCTGTTTGGCTTACAAACGTCTTATCAATGCTATTCTCGTTCCTTTTACACGTGTGAGAAAACTGACCTTCAGTGAAGCTGCATAACTGTTTATCTAGGAGGCTGTATGATGATTCCAAGCTAGTAAGAAATGTAGAAAGAAGAAGAACCCAAGTAAATCTCTTGACAATGTCCACACTCTTAACTACGTCTCAAAATTGTTTTGCCTACAATCTGCCACCAGATTAAAATACCACTTAAGGCTAACCAAGGCTTTCCAGGCTGTGATTTAATATACCGAAGCCTATATGATATTTGACCCAGCTCAAGAAAAACATTTTGCTACAAAAAGTACTATTTTTATCAGATACCCAACTTATTTTTCTAATTAAGTAGTATACATCTTTCACAGAGAGCTTTCAAAATACGGTTAGTTCTGACTATTGGGGAAGTTACATTCTATACAGGAGAGGTGGATACTGAATTAGTAAATAGTGAGCTATTACTAGTAATTAGTAAATATGGCTTCTAAGAGAAAGACAGGTTAGGTTAGCAAATAAACACATAGCTTCTTTTTGTCTGTGTTTCCGTATAAGATAGTTTATGTAATCCATATTACTTATTCTTCACTGTTGAACTCACAGCTGTTATCACTATAAATTAGATCTAAACAAAACTTATCTATCACATACATTTGCTCCATAAGGCAGACCACTACTTTTTTAGAAACAGTAAACAGTACTTCCTCAGTGTGCTTGGAAGCCATTTTAAACAATGAAATCACCAAGAAAGAGACTCACGGGGTGTACTGCAGCTTTTTGTGGACACGCGCAGAGCAGTGACTCACACATTCCCAGCTGAGGTTAGACAAGGTAATGCTCTGCCCTCCCATCTATAGGTCTGGCCTCCTTCCCACAGCTTTCCTGCTGTAGAGTCCTTTACATGTGCCTTAGTTACTTTCCTCATTGCTGAGACAAAATACCTGATATCCATGAGTAAGAGAAGGAAAGGTCAATTGTAGCTCACAGTTTGTACAATTTTTATCAAGTAGGTGAATTCATAAATATTGAACCTGTGAGCAGTGAGGGTCATCTGCATGTAGAAGTCACTTGAAGGAAATCTTCTTTCGTGTTCTTGGCATACAGGCTAAAGCCATATGGTCTTCTGGATTTGCTATCTACCTTGCCATTTCTTCTTATTTATTTTGAGAAATAATTGAAAGAAATAGTTGAATTTATCACAATTGTGAAAAATCCTTTCAGAGAATGTCATTTCAGACAGAAATTGTGCCTTTTATAGTGGCAGAGATATTAACAAAGTGATTCGAGCTCATGCGGCTGGTATGTGATGGGTCCCCAAACCAACTTAAACAATTGTTTTGGCGGAATCTGCGCTCTTAACTAAAGGCTGAGATAAGAAATTTAAAAACCCCTCAAATTATAAAATAAAAGGGAAGAGGTTACAAGTTTTCCCCTTCCGTCATTCAACATGTTTTTGTTTAATGACAGTGAGTAGCATGAATTATAGATCCCACAGGGCAGAGACTCAAATAGGTAAAGTTTTTTTACTGCCCTTTTCCTGCGCTGCCAGAGAAAAGCCCTGGCATATGAGATTTTATTTCTCTCCAGTCTGGATACTATGTTCAAGTTTGCATATGGACAGTGAAAGTAACTATAGTACCTACCTGACTGAACAAACTTAGATTCATTCCACAACATGGCAAGTCAGGACATACGAACATCCCTCTGGGAATACAGCTTAATCATTTCTGTTTACTAGTCCTAAATGTGTATAGGTTACCAAGGAAGGAAGACACTCCAGAATTTCAATTTCCCTTTATGTTACACACAGAGGTCAACATTTAGAGCCACTGGGCTTCCCAGCACATTTTCCTTATAGTTTAGTTTTTTTCTTTCTTAGCTGAACTTCTATTTCTCCTCTTTTCCCTATTCTGTGTCATTCACTGCATAATTTGTTGTACCATCTCAGAATTCCTCTAATGTGCTATTTCAGTTGAACTTAAACACTGGAGTGATCAGTAATGTATTGCTGTCTTCTTCTAAGTGCTTAATGCAGGCTTAATAAAAATCAATAGCTGCGTGTATCTCTCCAATGTGAGAATATGCTGCTTCTGATATATAACTAGGTTAGGTCATTGTCAGGTGATTTGTTGAAAATCTTCTAGAAAAATATATCACCTCTTTTTATTTGTGTCATGGAAGACATTCATGGTCACAGAAGCAGGGAGGAGAGAAGAGCAGGTACTGTACATCCCCTGCTTCCCCAGGCTGTTAAAGAGCAAAGAGGCTGATGTTATGCTATGCAGCAGGGACAATCCTGATCAGCAGAACATCCCTAGAGAATTAGAGTTAGGATGATAAATGCATTTCCAGTCAAAAGGCCAATGCTATAAGCTCTCTCAGCCACTGGCCTTTATCTCCTACTCGAAAATGCACTCATTTCTGGTAACAAAGGAGGACTTGTCATTTGCTTCAACATCTATACATTCTTCCCAGGATGCTTGACCTCTTGCCCCATGTGTGTTGGAAGAGAACATTTTCCCACAAACGAGGATCCTTGTGAGGGATGGCTACAGCTATCTACTTCCACGAAGGGCGAACTGGTCTCTTTGAAAAGATAATTTCAACTTTCTCTTTTAAACTCGCCTTGCAAACAGTAAGGGAGTCACCAACTGCTCTGAGCTCATCTTTTTTTCTGGAACCACACAAAATGCTCCTGCCCTGTGGGACAGTTTTGTAGTCTCTGCCCAAGAACTGACTGTAAGAAGGGACCCTCTCCCAGCCCGACCCCAAACTTCCACAGGACACTCAGGCATCAACCAAATGAAGTATGTGGTCCATTTTCTTTACAACTACTGGAAACTGACATTTCTTCATAACCATGCCTCTCTGGTTCCAGCTAATCTATCAAAATTTCTTTATAAGCATTTGGCCTTGAAAATGATTTTTAGAAAGGAGAATTCTTTAACTTGTTACTCCTATCACCACAACATCTATAACTTCATCTATTTTATGACAATGTTTTTTACTAGAAATATTTGAATTCTTAGACATATTGGACCACAGCGACTTTTATTACAACATTTATTTTTATTAGAAATAACTTACATTGATAGACATCTATAGCTCTGTACATTGGATTTGAAGCATTCTCTGGCAGAGTGAGCTTCTGTCAGTTGAACTAAGCACCATTTTTCAGAATGAAGGCATGGATAGGCTAGAGAACAGGCAGTAACTATTTCCATCCTGGCTGTTACACATATTTCCTTTCCCACTTTCCAGAAAACAAGAAAATGCTTCATTTCATTTGTATTATAATGGGCTTTAGAGAAGTATTTTCTTCCTATTTCATTTTTATTTTCTGTAACTAGCTGCAGTATTCTACAGGCCTTAATTTCAGAGGGCTGTGTGTACTGTTGGTCTCATAAGTACCTTTGTAGCTAAAGATCAAATTTCTCTAAAAATAAGGCCCAAAATGTGCATTCAAAGTGACCATGCATTGGCAAGTGAAAAATGTTTAATGTTCTTTAAACAGGTTATGAAAACTAAGCAAAATTGATTTTTAAAAATTCTTGCTAATCCAATCCATGGGATACATTAGAAAAGTACATTTGCTCACAAGATATTTTATCAGCTTGTAAAATTTTCACTAGCTTTCTCTATTCTTAGCAGTGCTATAACAATGATAAATCTGCAGAAAATTTATCAGAAGAATGAGAAAATGATAATATTTTTGCTGTGGGTTGCAGTTTTCACTTATATTAACCTTTATATTTATTGCATGTTTGATTCCTTTAGGCTCTTTCGGAACTGCTTCTAGGCCCTATAAATTCCTGGTCAAGGACATTTTCATTAATTAAGTTCAAAAGATTTATATCCATGGAGTCTATTGTGTGTTAGACACCATGTTCAGTGCCTGGAGAAGCAGAACAGGAAAATGAAAAAGAAGAGGAATTGCCAATGAAATAGATAATGATCTGGGAATAAAAGTAAAACATTTTAATACTACATAATGTGCTGATAGTAAATCCTCAAAAACTAGACAAAGTAGACTGAGTTTGAATGCTCTGAGATGGAGGAGTTAGTAGACAGATGAGATGGGGAACTCTATTTCAGCTAGACTGGAAGTGTACATGACTAAAAGAAAGAGTATAAGACCATGGCATACTACAGGAATAAAATGCAGCTTACAAGGACAAGAGGTCTGATAGGAACGATATAAGCACAAGAGTGCCAATTTAATGAAGTAAAGGGTATTCTCAACAGGTGATGTTGGAACAACTGGATATCCACATAAAGAAGAAGGAAGTCAGATACCTTCCTTAGACCATACGCAATAACTAATTCCAAGTGAATCACAGCTCTACATACAAGTTCTAAATCTATGGGCACTGGAGAAAATCTAAGAGGAAGTCTTCTTCACCTTGGGTTATTAAGTCTTCTTAGACATAACACTAAATATATAAGGAACAAGAAAAAAAGAAATAAATTAGAATTCATAGATAGATTAAAATTTGTACTCCAGAAGACAACATCAAGACAGTGGTAAAATAGCCCTATATCAATGATTAAATAGAAATACTTTGAAAAAAAATAAAGCTAAACTCTTTATGCTCTTATAAAAAAGTGATAAAAGACAACCCACAGAATGGAGTAAATATGTGTAAATCATATGTCCCATAAGTAATTCTCCTAACAAGTGCGTAGTGACCTTCTTTATCTCTTTTGATCATTTTGGTTTGAAGTTCGCATTGTCTGCAATCAAAATAGCTACCCCTGCTTTTTTCTGGGCTCCTGTCACATGGGGAATTGTTTTCCAACCTTTGACTTTCAGTCTATGAATCTTCTTTTGAGTTAAATGTGTTTCTTGTATATGGCATATTGTTGGAATTCTCAATAAGACAATCTGAAAAAATGTTATGACTCAAATTTTTAAAAAAGGAATACTATTTAAAAATGTCCTGTATATTGAAAGGAACAGTTAATGCTTAATTTTTTTTACATTCTGACCAATTTTCCATGCTTGTATCTGATAATCAGAGCAAATGATTTGAAGACAACAATATGCAGTGGAACAATCATTGGTGAATTCCTACCATCTTGTCTAGTGAAACTCTAGTCGCTGGCCACTAATTTTCTTCTACCTCTGTTGATTAAACATTATCGCTAATGTTTTATCTAATAATTATTTTTTTGTTCTCTTTAATGGTTTGCACAATCTTCCATTCTTACATCTAGTAATCTGATCAATGTAGTTGAAGATAACAGTATGTAATATAGCAACCACTGTTAATTCCTATCATTTTGTTTTGAAACCCTGTATCACTTTTAATGGCCTTGCTTTGTTTTATGGTTGTGATGTTGGTATGCTGCTATTATTCTTTGTTTTGTTTTTTTTCTTTTACTACTCTTTAAAATAAAAAAAGTTAAAAAGTCCTTTAAAATAATCTGAGTAAACATTTCTTCAAGTACACTATACAAGTGGTCAACAGCTACATGAAAAGATGCGTGAAATCATTAGTCATTAGAAAAATGTAAATCAAAACTGCAATTAGGTACTATTTTACAATGATCTAAGTAGCTATAATAAAAACATAATAACTGTCAGTGAGGATTTGGAGAAATGGAAACCCAAATACATTGATGGTGGGAATGTAAATGGATACAGTCACTCTGGAAAACAGCTGGGCTGTTCCTTGAGAAGTTAAACACATAATTTCCATAGAACCTAGGATTCTGAATGAATTAAAGAAATAAAAGCATGTTCACCCTAAACCTTATATTAAATGTTCTTGACAGCATTATTCACAGTCACCAACAAGTAGAAACAATTCAAATATCCACATGTACCCAAATGTAGTATAGCCATTAAATGGAATATTTTTCAGTGATAAAAAGACATAAAGTACTGATGTATGCTACAGTGTGGAAGAACCCTGAAAACATTTTGCAATGAGAAGCCAGTCGCAAAGGACATATTGCAAGATCTCATTTAAATGAAATGTGCAGAATAAAAAAATCAACAGAGGGAGAAGAAAATTAGTGGCCAGGGACGAAGCAATAAGACTGAGACTGAGGAAAAATGGGAATTGATTGCCAATGCTGAGGAATTGTTTTTTTCTTTTTGGGCACCAGGAATTGAACTCAGGACCTTACGCTTGCCAGGCAGGTGTTGCACTACTGAGCTAAATCCCTGGCCTCTTAGGGAAGAATTCTTAATTAGAAAATCTTTAATATTGATTACTAAGATGATAGTTGTACAACTCTGGGAATGTATTAAAATAACTTTGAAGATAACAGTATGTAATATAATAACCACTATTAATTTTCTATCATCTTGTTTTGAAATTCTGTATTTTTAAATTCTCTTTAAAATAAAAAAAAACTGACTTGTACATCTTTACATGAGTGAATTATACAATATGTGAATTGTATCTCAATAAAGCTGTTTTTAATATGTTATGCCAAAAACAGAGTCAGACTTCCTAAGTTGAAATCCATAGTCTTATGCTTAACCAACTAAGAAGCTCTGAATCACTTAATCTCTTGTTAGCTAATTTCTCAGCTATAAATAAGTAATTACTTCCAGTTGAGCTCTCCAGGGAACTTTTCACAGAGGTAGAACTCAGCCTGTCCTCAAGGGCAGTGCTGTTCTAGATTGTGAGATGAAGAACTTGAAAGGGTAAAGAAAAGTGCTAACCTTGTATAACATCTATTGCTCATCAAGATCTGCACTCAGCCTTATATGTGAGGTTTTCCAGTTAATGTCCCCTGCTTTAGACTTAGGAAAGGAATAACTTGAAAGTGAAGTAATTTTAAGTGCCCAGGGAGGGTTTAACTGCAAACCCGGAATGTCTTGTATCTGGCCTGAATGACAGTAGTGATGAGGGAAGCGCAGGAGGCCAGTAAAAGTGTGCATTAAGGGTAAGGGGAGTGGCAGGCACACTCCTTAGCACTTTTCATGGCTAAACAAGTTTCTGGCTTTCATCCTGTGAGCGACGGTACAGGTATGGAATTGGTCATCAAGAAAAGGTCATGAGCAGTAGCAGTGTGGGTGTATTTTACATGTAAAAGCCCAAATTCATCTTATATCTTATCACATATTTCATTTGCACCTTAGAAATCTTGTACTGTTACTCAAAATAGACATGGTCTGACAAGACTGCCTTTAGAGAATTTTGGCAGAGAAAGTGGCTTGTTTCCACACTTTCAAGATGACTCTAAAAGATGAATTAAAACCGTATTTCCATCTCGGAATTTGCTCATTTAAGTTGCTGGTTATTATCAAATGACAGGTCGATTTTGATGTGAAATTTGGAGCTAAGAATAGGTACCAGTAAGCCTTATACCTCATTAAAACTCCCAAAAGGCGAACAGAAATTGTAGTTTCACTTTATGCAAGGGCTCAGTGAAAAGAATGCTACCAAACAATAGTACCTCCTTTTCTAACGTTTTGCTTTCCATTGTCTTGGTTACCTGCAGTCAAATGCAGTTTTGAAATATTAATATCAATATTAACATTTGTCTTATCTTCTGAGTTCCTCTGAGGCTAGATGCTAGTCCTATTGTACATACAAACAGAAACTCATTTTTCCATGGATTTCATACATATTCAATTTTTTAGCCATGATACTACCCTGAAGTTCATGGAAGGACTGCAAAGTATTGCTCTGTAGCTTTTTACCACTGCAGAAAATCAAGTCATTACTATGACCCCATTCATAGTATTGGAACCACTGAATTACCCATCAGTATGAATCTTAATTTTATTCAGGATTGTTGTAATAACTGCTTTTATTGTGTCCAGGTATATATTCTCATTTAGATATTGTTTGAAATGCTAAATATAATCATTCATGTTTCAGTCATTTATTTATTTTTGGATTACTGAGGTTTTGCTATGTTATTTCCAGAGATGAATCATACAGTTTTAGTTTCTTGTAGTAAAGATTATTTTTCTAATCCATTCTTGATTTTCTACTGCCTATGAAAGGCAATGATGGACATCTTTAAATAATTGTTAGGATATCAAGAAGGAATTATAATTTTGGAGAGCCTTTGCTCCTGTCTTCTCCTGTTTTCTAAGTGAGAAAATTAATTATTTCAGTACCATACATAAGTAAGTAAAATGCAGTTCATTTCCAGGAATATAAAACATTTTCATTTTCTCTACACTGACACTTGACAATTTGTTGTAGCATCTACTCTTTAATTAAGGCTCTTTTCTTCTGTTTTCTGTCAAATGTTTATAAATCTTACTATTCACCTCAACCCTGATTTTATCTTAATTCTACCCTCACCTCCACTCTTTCACTAATGTATAACTTTTCCACCAAATTGATTCTCATATTCTTCCTTCTTTTAAATCCAGAACTAGTCATTATAAGCATCAGAACACTTCATTATATCTTCTAACGTACAGACACATATTAAATACATAATAATTTGATTATGAATTACTTTCCTTTTCCCTATATTTTATTTACTACACTTGAGCAGTATATTGGCTTTTGAAATTGTGCTTTATGCCATCTGTAAATTTCCTTTCACAAGAGAAAGTAGAATGTAATTACTTGTTATAAATTCCATGAAATGTGAGTTATATTAAGGGATCAGAGTAATTTCGTTATTATGAGAAAAAATTTTCACATTTCATATTGAAGAAAAAGTGCAACTTTCCCAAGATTACACATAAAGAATGATCTTTGACATCTTAAAAGTTAGATGATTTCTCCCTCTGTCATCATTTTATAGGCTTGTATTCACCATTAAACTGCTTTATCAGGCACCATTTGGGTACTCAGTAAATAAAAGTAGTAAGTGGAGAGAATTATAGCTACGAGAAGTTTGTCTAGAACTAATTATATTACTACTTATAATGGAAGCAATTATAATTGACCTATGCATTGACCTATACAGGCATCAAATTCCAAACCTTCTATTATGTCATCTAACCTGTGTTAAAAAATATGCCAAGTTGGAAAGTTTTTAATCCACATTTATAGATGGGGAAAATGACAGTTAAACAGATCTTACCCTTGATCAACAGAGCAGTAAGTGTAGGAGTCTAAATTCAAATGCTGGCCTCTCTGTCTCCACTACCCATATATTCTGTCTCTAAAAAGAAGAATGTTTTTCAGTTTTGTGTCAACAGATGCAAAGCATAAAAATAATACTTGGGATTGCAGATCAAAGTAGGACTCCTCTCAGTAAATCCATTAAGGAAATCAATAATTCTTACAAATATTTTAAATCAAAAGGATAGAGGGAGAGACACTACAGCTCACACTGCTGGCACTTTTATTTTTCTAGTCACACTATGAAAAAATTGCTTGGAACTGAGACCCCCACTATTATTTTCCACAAGGGCCATACCAAACACCAACTGTGCTGTCCACATAGGTAGGTTCTAGTGTGTGTGGCGGTTTTGCCTGACGGTGTAGCTGCCCTGAACTGAGATGGGCTCAAACTATAAAGCACGCACCAGATTTTGAATATTTAGAACAAAATACAGGATGCAAGACATCGCAATCATTTTTATTTTGACTACATATTCTATTGATATTTTAGATATTTGGCCTCATTTCACCTATTTGTTTGTTTTTATTTTTTTAGGCTTAGAGAAAAATTTAAATTACATGTTTGGTTCATGTTTGTGCGTTGCATTATATTTCTGCTAGGCAGCGCTGTTATGGAGGACACATAACTCCAAATAACCAGTTAAAATTAGATCGTGAAGATTATTTTTGAATAAAAAAGTGAAACAACAAAACATACACAATACTAGGGGTTTAGAAAAATCATTGAGCAAAGTTTTGGTCTCAGTTTTTGTCTATCACTTGACAGAAGTGTAACGTTTGACAAAGTAAAGTCTATTGACTTCAAATTCTGTATAATCGATATGGTTATATTGCTCATATCACGAGGTTGCTATAAATATAAGAGGAATAATTTTTTTTTTGTCCACAGAAAAGTATTAAGAGTCTAATATGTGATGAGCACCAAGGGTAAGAGAATCTCAGTCTAGGTACTTGCCCTAGAGGAGATCACAATAGACATAGTGGCTGGTTCAGTGACAGAGGCCATGACAAAGTGTCACACGACTGGATGACTGTGGAGCATTACAAGAATGTTCAGCAGGGGACTGGACCCTGGCCTGGCTTCTGGACCCTGACAAAGAGTTTACCAGGCCGAGAATTCAGAGGAAAGTTTGTCTTCATCTATCTGGGGCATAAAAGAAAGGATGTGGTCAAGGAGAAATGGAGGTGGAGTCGGGGGTGTAGTTTAAGGTCCTGGCAAATAACAGAGGAGAGGCAGTGCCTTGTTTCTAGTATTACAGAATTTTGGTTGGAAGGTACTAGTGCTAGCAGAGAAAGGAGGAAAAAAGAACAACAAATATCTGCAAGAGTTTGCTGGTGATGCCCACATTCTAATACAATTTGGGGATCTCTCTTAAATATGTTAATGACAGATACAAATATACATAACCAGGATTTAATTGAATCACGTTCAATAATTAATTTCTGAAAAAATTATGTATGGTAAAATATTGTTTTTTTTCTGTTAATGTATGCTCAGCACTTTGGGTTCGATCAATGTCTAGTAAAAAGATCCACATTTTGAACAGGTCAATTGCAAGGCTGCCTAGAGAATGCTTCACGAAACAATCTGAACCTTCAAGACATCATTTAGATCTATCAGTATTTCCAGTGACTGAATTGATTGCTAAGATAAATATATATGCAAAGTTATTCATCTGTAGTAATACTGCAGTCACTATGATGGGTGATTTAAAATTTTCTATAGGATTATATTTATGTTAAATTACAATGAAAATAATGATGTATGAGTGGTATTTGCAAAATTGTATGTTTGAACATAACATATTATAAAAGCAATTTAAAAAGCAAAATATATGGCTGCCTTGAAGTTCATATTTTCTCCAATGTACATTTTACTGAAATTCTGTTTCAAGAATAATAAAACGAACAGACTAATCTCAAATCTGCTTACAAGGTGTGACTATATTACAGTGTCTAACAATGAAATAATGCTGAAATAATGCTTTATTCTCAATATTACATTCATATTGTTTAATAAAAATGTCAAAATGAAAAGTAGAGACCCATTTTTTAAACACCAGAGAGTATAGAATCATGTTGTTATTGAATAAAAATTATTTATTTCCTTGTAGATTAGGAATCAAAGCAGTTAAGCTGAAGGGATGTTTTTCTGCTAAGGTCTACTGTTCCCAGTAAACAGTTCTGGACAACAAAACAAACTGGTACTCCAGTGTTTCTGAGGGAAGAAATTATTGATTATATTAAAGAATAAGATCTTTTAATAAGATAAAATTCTTTCATGTTGCCATTAAATTATCTACCAACTTTTGTAATTGCTTTCTGCTTTTGTCTTCCCTGCTCATGATCTCATTTTATTTTCAAAGCCTCTCATCCTCAGGAGCAACTAGCTTCATTTCCCAGAATACCACAAAAGGGGAAAAAGGGAGGGTTTATCTAAATTTAAAGTTTGCTCTGATTTAGCTTCTTTCTAAGATACTCTGGAAGTACCAGTGGCAACAATAAAATGACTCTTCTTGCATGGTTTAGTTTTGGTCCTCCAGAGCTCATCTTTTTATAAATACTTACTACTAACAAGGGACATCTAAGTAGGGGTTCATTAATCATGATTAGAAAAACAATGTGCCCTTGATTTTAAAGATACTGCCTGTGATCCTGCTATGTTCACATTCAAAATGCTGGAATATAATGTTAAGTGAAATAAATGAGACACTTAGGCTTGAATATTGCATGGTTCTTCTTATGTGAGAAATCCAAAGAAATGAAAAGCAAAATAAAAGATAGATAATAGAAAGTAGGGAGGTAGATCTTTCTCAGATGGTAAAGGGATCAAGGATGGAAAGGAATAAAAAAAGGTATTAAGATGTGTTATGTGCATGTACCAACTCCACTCCAGGAATTTAAACATTATGTACTGCAGACATGTAGCAATAAAAATGTAATAGTAAATATCTGTGTGTGTGCTCCATCCTGTGTACTAGGTTTCTTTACCTTTGTTCTCCATTAACTATGAGGCCCTTGAGTGAAGGCATTGTCTTTTTCTTGTTTTCATTCCTCATAATGAATTATAGTGCCTCTCAACACATTTATGCATACAGAAACACAAAAGTGGAAGTTTGTGAACAAATAAGTAGTAATAGTAACACCACTATCACCATATTTCTTGGGATAGGTTGTTTAACAAAAAGTATGTGATCTTTGACCACCTTGACCCTTACTGCTTTATGTGTATATAGTGAAGACAATACCTCAAACATTAAAGGGTTGTCTGGAGATTGAATAAATGTGTGCAATATATTCTGTGTGGCACATAATATTCACTCAACTAATTCTCATCTATCTTCCTCTAATATCCCAGACTTATCTCCCTTATATGAGGATACTCAGCTGTGTTCCAAGAGGGGCACACAGCCACTGGATAAACACGATGAGCTTCCTGTTGCATATACTTTTCTGAATGACATAAAATATATTATATAAAATAATTATTCAGGGGTTCATGTAGCAAATGTTTGAGTATCTACTATGTAGCAGCAGTCTGCTGGACCCAAGAAATAAAATAGCAAACAAGATGTGTACTTAACAGTATAATGGAAAAGAAGAAAGGATGGGAAGAGGGGAGGATGAAGTCATGGCACCATATTGTTAGGTTTCCAGCACAGCAAAGAACCGAACAAAGAAAAGAAAGGAGGCCTTTACTCTGGACTTGGGGAGGAGAAGGCAGCATGAAATACTGGACTCCTCTGGGTCTAGACAAGACAGCTGGGGCTTATAAAGACTCTGGCTAGGGGCAGAGCTTAAGGGGTGGGCTTAGTGACATGTCTAGAGCTGATTGGGGGTTTCTTCCACAGAGGAAGAGCAAGAGGAAATTGTATTCCGGGCTGAGGGGAGGAGAAAGGTAAGAGGGGGGTGATTGGGAAGATAAGCTGTTGTTCTGGGCTTCAGCCATGTTAGACCACCACCACCATAATTTAGCAATTCATACCTGGGCAGGAACCTATCAGAAGGAAGAAGTGAAGGAAGAGAGGAAGTCAGTGAAGGAGCATGGGAGGGAAGAGGGAAGGGAGGAAAGAGGGAATGGAATGACAGGGAGGAAATGGAGAGAGAAGGAATGAAAGGACATAATAATAAAGTCTAATAAGTGCTCAGGAGGAAAGGAGGAGGCTGCAGCAACAGATATTAGCTGGAGGAGGCGTGGGCAGGAAGGCTTTTAAAAGGAAGTATCACTGTGAATTCAAGAGAAGGCAGCAACACTGAGAGTTGGGAAAAGCATTTAAGGCAGCGGGAACAGAGGCCAAATTCATCTGAAATTTTAAGGTGAAACAAAGTTCATATCTGTGGATTGGGCAACTCTCCTGAACCCCTTATTCCTTAGGACTCTTTGGTAGATATTGGAGACATTTTGCTCAAGAGATAACCATACTTTCAACTTCAACAGTGGGAGTGGTACATAGAAAACATTTTCCTTTTCCTTATCTGTATTTAGAATGACAGCTTCTAAGTGCTATAACTAAGTACTCAGAACAACTTTCAAGGGAATTAACTGCTACAACTCATATACAGAGAGGAAGAGTGTATTTTAACTAGATTTGTAAAGCTCTTACATTTTATGTGGCACTTACATTTCAACATAGGAATTCACACTAATTAGAATACAATGAAAGTAAGGTTTTTCTTGGCACAGTGAGTATAATTTTTTTTTTGCCTTATGTGGTTATATTGTCACAGTGTGGTACTTGCCTCTCTTTACAGAGCTAAAAGGAAATCACAAATTTAAAATCTACTAAATTACTTTAAATTTCACTGAATAGCCACAAATTTACTAAAGAGCTCTGGTCTCACTGAAGAATCTTGAGAGAGGATCTAAGTTAGGGAAGCTTCTGGAAGGAATGTTAACTTATTTATTTTTGTATTGCTAACATCTTGCACCATGCAAGGGACATAGTAGATATCCAATCAATACTTAATAAGTTAAATTGAAGTCATAATTTCAAATTAAAATGGATAAAGTGTACCAAGAATCTCTCAGAGGCAGGCATTTGTCATAAAATTAAACTCTAGGGAAACAAAATAATAGGTATATCCCTGTTTGTCATAATGATTGAACCACTCATTTTTTTTTTCTTTAACAGAGGCCACCACATGTTAGGCATAAACTCAAGAACTAACTCCACTGTTGTGATAGATGTTTCTTCATCAGTAGGCTGAGATCTTAATCTATTAGTAGAAGCAAAAATGATTATCTTTCAAATCATTCTTCCCTATGTTTTTCTGCTTGAGGTATCTCTTAGATTAGATTTCACATTCATCCTTCACTAGTAAGTCAGACCAGAGGAAAACATGGATCAGGCAGTTTTAAACATAAGAAAGAACTGCCAGATTTTACCTTACAAGGACAAACAGTGGGCTTGGGTCACTGTCACATCTTTTCCCCATGTGATGCTTATCTTACATCTGTGTATGTTGAGTAATGTCTTCAGTTTTATGACTGACACTACCTCTCTGTAAAATATACAGGAAGAAGATCTTGGATGTTCCCTCCAATAAGTAATTAATAGGAGGCAAATTAGAAATGAAGGGAGCTGACTTCACATTTTTAAACAGCAAGAAGGAATGACCATAAAAATTTAAATTACTCATGATGTAATTTGAACTATGAGGTTAAAAAAGAAGGCAAGTATACTTGAAACATCCAAAGTTAGAGACTTTTTGTGTACAAAAACTTGAATTACAATTCAAAAATTCACCTCCAAATTACATGTGCAGAAAATTGCTCCCACAGATCCTTCACCAGTATCTCCTACTCCCAGAACACTTTCCATAAATATTTATGTGAAAATTGATTTGACTTTTTTCCAGCTTTTACTGGCTTGCTTGTCTGTCCATTTTTTTTTTTTTCTGCTGAAATGAAACACTAAATGGCACACTGGTTAAGAAGATAAAAATTCACTGTTCAGTAGACTGAGCATCATGCATGCTACCACGAATCCTCACAGTTAAGCTTCACATCAAATCTAGGACTATTATACCACACCAAGGCCTCCATGGCTGTACTTCCTCATGGAGATTTAATTTGTCAGAGAAGTACATGCCATTTCTGACTGGGCATGAACTATGGTTTCCTTCCTGTCTCTGTCTCTGTCTCTGTCTCTCTCTCTTTCTCTCTCTCTGTATATATTAGGGATTGAATAGTCCAGGGCCTGCACACTGACCTACGTCCTTAGCCCCTTCTTTATCTTTTATTTTGACACAGAACCTCACTAAGTCACTAAGTTACCCCAACTAGGTTTGAACTTGAAATCCTCCTTCCTATAGCTTTTTTATAAGATGAAAAAATTCTCTAACTCTAATAAGCTAGATATACTTATGCTATGAAGATAATAGTTCTATCTAATTCTAGTTATAAAATGTTCCAGGGAAAACACTTTGTCTAAACTTCCCGGGCTGCTCATTTGTGAAAAGCCCTCATTTGGTCATTTCTGGAGTGAAGAACATTCTTTGTTGATGCAAATGCAATATCAACACATTGAATTCAGTTGGAATCTCAACTAGAGACATGAAGCACAGGATTTTCTACTTATGGTGTAATTTACTATTTGGGCACATTCATATGATTTTAAAAGAGTGTTTTGCTTGCTTATCTCTTAGCTGTCAGGTGGTAGAAGGTTAAATATAGTTAAAAATCCCAAAATAAATGCAGGTGTGGGAAACAGTATGAACATTTGATGTAAGAAGCATTTCACAGAACAGCGGGATCAGATTGTGTTTGATGATTTCAATGAGACAGTTGCTAGGCCCAGCACATTCATTAAAGACATTTCATGACAAAATTCCAGCCAGTTATACTGTCTGGTGGTCCAATGTAAATGGCTCTTTGGATGATTTCATTGGAACTGGAAAAAGAGCTCCTGAGTACAGTGACCCCTCTTTATCTCTAAGGTATATGTCCCAAGTGGCTCAGTTGTCTTGGATAAGATAGACAGTGCCGAATCCTATATTTACTATGTTTTTCCTATGTACATCTAACCATGATAAAGTTTAATATATCAATTAGATACGTTAAGAGAGGAGCAGCAATATAATAAAATTATAACAATACATTGCAATAAAATTTCTACCATCACTGTTCTTACACTTTGTGGCCTTTAGTAAGTAAAATAGGGATTTATTTTGAACACAAACACTATGATATCATGACAAGCAATGTGATAACCTACAATGCTACTGAGTGACTAATGGGAGTATAATATAAATAGTGTGAATACAGAGGACAAAAGAATGATCCTCCAGTTTGTCAAAATGTAATGGGACACACACAGTTTCATCAGAGTACACCAAGCTGTACATGATTTAAAAACTCATGAGCTGTTTATTTCTAGGATTTTCCACTTACTATTTTCAGATCAAGTTTGACCTCAGGTAACCTCAGCTAACTGGAACCATGGAATGCAAAATCATGAATGAGAAAGAGACTACTAAATACCCCAGAGATCCAATGATGATACTAATAGGAAATGAAGCTGAGATGTTGATTTTTTTGAATAATGGATTAAAACTAGCTCTCAACCAATGACAGAAAAATGAATATAAAGATGGAAATACTGAAGATGACCAAGGCAAGTAAGGGCAGCATGAGACTACTAATTTTGGGGCATTATTTGACAAATTTATTTCAAAACTGGGGTTTGATGGTAAAAACTCAGAGTTAAGAAGTTTTAACTTTCATACTGAAGCAGACCATAATCTTCAAGACACTAAGAATACACATAATGCAGTCACAAGAATGGTTTTGATGTGATTCTTTGCTATGAATTAGTATGCAAATGACAACATGAAGCAAAGATGGATAAGGACACCTCAGAACACTGTATCTGTAATAAATGTTCAAACGAAGAGTAAAACCAGGGTTACTAAAGGGTGATAAGAACTGAAAAGATTCAGGGAGCTGTTAATTGTTATTTTACAAAGCCATTCAATAAATTATGATGTAAAATATTTGGATTTGCACAGAACAGGTCCAAATGCAAAAGTCACACAAATAACAACTCTACCCTCATCCAGCTCTATGTTCCAGAGGCTTCTCTTCTGAGTAGATGTTTTAGGATGGTGCAGTCTTCTGTTTAATTCATACTTAATCTGCAATGTGCATTTCAGGATAAAGATTGGCTATGCAACTGAGTTCTCTGGGTATTAAACTGACTTTACTAAATACATAAATGTACCAAATGATATCACGAGGACCAGAGAAAAATAACGTGAGTGGATTCAGGGTTCAAAATGCTGGATACATTCTAATTTAACAACACAAAGTTACCATCAATTTTCTGTCAATGACTGGGCACATTCATGGTGTACTTAAATGTTTTGGGTTGAGGCTTTTCAAATAGTCTTATAATTAAACATGAACTCAGGGTTGATCAAGGAGACTTACCTGCTCTTTCCTTGCTTTGCTTGTCAGAAAGCACCTAGAAAGAAATCACACTCTTAAAATCACAAGATTATACCAGTTTTGTCAAGAATATCGTCATGGAATTTGAAACAAAAAAATCAGATTCTAAAATTAGAATGAAGTGGCCTCCAGAAATGTTGATAAAGTCCCAATGAGCACTAAAACTGAATGATTTTAGAGACTACACCACTCATCTGGATTCATAAAAGTAATTACATTCAAGAGGAAGATCAGTTTGTTTTTCTCTGAATTAAGTAGTGATTTAAGTGTTGTTTTGTGTCCCCTTAGTAACAGAGAAGAAAACTGCAGTCTAGTTTGTATCCACTCTCCCGTGTCCTTATATCACCAAGAATCTCCCTAGCGGTAATCCCATCCCTGCCTCAGCTGGTTCCAAGTAACATCACGGTAGCCAGCACAACTGACGACTGCTCCTTTCTGAAATAGTACTGATCCGAGCTTCTGTACTCCTACACTGTCCCTGCTATCTTTTCACCCTTCTGGCTGTTCCTTGTTGTTTTCTTCATGGGGTCCCCTCCTGCTCATTCTTTTTTTAAATGTTGATTTTACTTTTGTTTTATTTCATTTGCCAAGGATTGCTACCGGGCCTTCTTTTCTTCTCACTTAGCAACTTCTTTAGGGTGATCTCATCTACTTTCTGTCCATATTCTGATAATTTTTGGGTTCATATCTCTTTCCTTGAGCTCCAGGGCTAAGGAGAAAACTGTTCATTGGACATCCAACTCAGTTATGCTATAAGAAACACATCAAACTTTTTATGTCTAAACTCAACCTTCTCTCTTCTCTCCCCACCTCCTCCTCTCCGTTCCCACACCACAGCCACACAGCCCAGCTCTAAACTGACACTTTCTGTCTTAATGAATGGCTTCACCATCTACTTGGTTGTTTAAATCAGAAACCAAGAGCTTATCCTTTACCTCTTCTTGTCATTAATAAATGCTATTGTCTCCTACTTCCATAACTTGATTTAGTCCAGCTACTTTTTTTCCTTCCTACTGCCATCTCCTGGACAACATTCAGGTCTTACCCAGATAACTGCCATCATTTTCTTTCTTTCTTTCTTTC
>NW_004955431.1:12411688-12433958 GCF_000276665.1 Chinchilla lanigera | reverse complement strand
CTTTCTCTCTTCCTTTCTCTCTCTCTTTCTTTCTCTCTCTCTCTTTCTCTTTTTCTCTCTTTCTCTCTCTTTCTCTCTTTCTCTATTTGTTTCCTCCTCTCTCTCTTTCTTTCTTTCTCTCTTGAGTCAGAATCTCACTGTGCAGCTCAGGCCTTTAATTCAACATGTCACCCAGGCTGGCCTCAAACTCGGGGAGATCCACTTTTCCCGGGCTGCCAAGGGCTAGGAGGCTGGGAGGCCGAGCCCGTCCCATAGTTTCATAATTTCTCAGTCTGATTCTAGTCTTATTCATTTTCAGTCTATTCACAGTCTACATAATCTTACTAAAAACAACCTGATCACATTAGTTGTGTTCTTAAAATCTGCAATGATTCCCCATGATGCTAAGAATAAATATAGTGCACTGATTAAGATCCAGTGTTTAGCCGCTACAAGGACAGTTAGTAGCTGCATGGCCTCAAGAAAATCACCAATGTCCCTTAAGCCTCATTTCTTCATTTGTAAAATTCTATGCTCTATTAAGCCCCATGTGTAGCATACAGAAGACATACAATACGTAATTGTTGGTTATTCTGGAGGAAATTCTTTTTTTATTTTCTGGTAGCAGGAATTGAACTCACGACCTTGTGTTTGCCAGGCAGGTGCTGTACTGTTGAGCTAAATCCTCAGCCCCCAGAGGAAATTCTTGAAAAGCAGAGGATTATACCTTACTTTCACAAAGCATTAGGTAAATAATGTTCTATGGGGGTCAATAATCAGAAAGGCAAAAAGCTGACATTGCTAAAGATTTGTCCTTCTTAACACAGTTCTCCACCTATTTTTTTACTTACTTTCCCTCTTTTTTCTGTTCTTCTGCTCATGTTTACCCTCAAGTAAAAGTACATCCTGAAGACAGTTGGTGACTAACAATCAGAAGTCATTTACTAGAGAGGTACCATCCATCTGACAACACAGATCAAGAAATGAAAAACTGACAGTAGAACAGCAGACACTTGATACATGGAAAGGGAGAGGGTTCTCCATGGTTCTCAAATAATATCAATTGACTACTTACTGCACTAGACGTAACCCTATCAAACTAGAGTACTGTGTAGAATTTAAATGATTGTGACTTGGTTTGGAGGCAAGTTTGTTTAATGATTATTTGACCTGGAAAGCAAGTAGGCTAAAATTAGAAAGTAAATTGTATCACTACAGAATAATAAAATATTAAGCACCACTTTCTCTAAGTGCAATAATAACATTTTACCAATCATTTAATAATGGTAACAATCAAGGTGGGATTCTTTAAATTCAGCTGTTTGAAAGAAAATCCTTATTTATGATTTGACAGCAACTGCTGTGGAGAAAATTCAGCCTGAGGGCTCCAGAGGAAGCAAAACAAGGAAAGTGGACTCCCCCAGCCATAATTTGAAGAGAGTGCCAGCTCATCTACTTATACGCTAATAATAATAAGTTGCTTCTGATGCAAAAACTGAAAGATTATTTGATTTTAAAATAAATCAGTGCAACCTAGGTGAAGTGGGGATTCCCAGAGCATTTCACAACACTATCATCAAGTATTATCTTGTCCTAAATAGAGAATATTTCCTTAAATGGAGGTTGGATTTGATAAATGTGCATAGAGATACGAACATTTTAAATGTGAGGAGTCATGATGAGAAAAAAGAAGAAATTAATATCTGAAATTAAGGAATCAAAAGTTAACATCCTTGAAAAATGAAAAATATTGGAAACATATTACCAAAGTTCAAATATATGGAAGATATTTGAAAATGAATCCCTGATCGCATAGAACCACTTCAGCAATACATGAGAAATCAGAAGCTAAGCCTTGCAACTCATTTTCTGGGACAATTGATGAGTTAGAGAATTACAATATAACATGTATTTTGTATATTAGTGCTGAGATATTTATAAATGTGATGGTGGATATTTACTTTTTCATGACTATAGAGCAATATTTTAGCATAATAATTTTCATTTATTTGTTTGTTTTTTGTTTTTTTCTGGTACCAGGAATCAAACTCACGACCTGCGCTTGCCAGGCAGGCACTGTGCTGCTGAGCTAAATCCCCAGCCCCTAATAATTTTCATTTAAAATACATAGAGTCCAGAGGTAGGGGAAGGCAGGAATGGGGAACTATTGTGTAATGGGAACAGACTTTTTGTTTCACAAGATGAAAAGCATTCTGGAGGTGGATGGTGGCAATGTTTGCACACCACCATGAATGTATTTCATATAACTGAATGTCCATTTAAAAATGACTGACTTGGTAAATTCTATGCAACATATATTTTGTCACAATTTCTTTTAAAAAGAAACCGCACCAAAAAAAAAAAAAAAAAAATCACTAGATACACACATTCCACAGCAGCTCCTCATGTTTACACTTCTGCTGTATCCTACTTTGAATTCCTCTGGAAATCTAAATTTTAGAATAGAAGCATTTCAGAATCCAACTTACAGGATATCTCTAATGGGTAGATAGTAAAAGAACTGCTACTGTCTTAGAGATAATGATTTACATACTCCTCCAGCAATCGTGAGCTAATAGTTAGCTCTGCACAGAAGAAGGAAGGGTACACCCTGGAGCAGAGTGTGGGATGATGTCAGTCATTCACTGGGGAGGGATAGTTGGATTACATACCTTCAGACCACCTATCGTTATGTCTCTAGATATTTTATTCAGTAAATATTTGTTGAGTGCTTAGACAGTATTTAGAATTTAGAATACACATCTCTAGCACTATACTGAATGTTTGACCCCATCTTTCTGTTCTGTAGGTGGCTGGAAGCAGGTAAGTGGGTAAACTGGGTTTTGTGGAACTCTAGAAATGCTGGAATTATCTCAAAGACAATTCTTGAATAGTTGTTAGAATTATCTCATGGATAATTCCCGGAGGGAAAAAAAAAACATAACTATCACATACCACAGACAGATTACGTTCTGGTGGCTTAATTTCCTTCTTGATTGGTAGTAAATTCTTTTGAAGTAATTTTAAGAATCACTTGTCTCATTTGATGAGATTCCTCAGAAAGTGTTACATTTCATAATGTGACCTCTAAATCAATAGAAATTATAAATCCATGTTCACACACAGAGTCTAATAATATTTTAGATTTTATTTTATGATAGGACTGGGTTTACTATGCAGTTGCTTTTTGGGACAAATATACACAGATATATATCCTTTGCATACATGTGCTACATTAAAATATAGAACCGTACTAGACAACCACAAAAGCATCCATAAAAATTTTTTATTGAGAGGTTATGTTGCCTCTTGGCAGGTAATGACCAATCAGTTCAATAAATACATTAACTACTTTGTACTAGTTAAACTAGAAAGCTGTTTCAACACCTGCTGCTCCTGAAACACAAAGGGCCCATTTGTTCCTGATCCCCTCATATAAACTTTTAAAATCAAGAACAGCAGGTAAACTCCCAAAGTAAATAAAATCTTAGGCAAACATATAAGCCATTTTACTATTTGCCCTTTACTTTACCAGAACCCTCCTGCTGATTTCAAACTCAATAGATTATATTCAGTAGTGATCCTGATTTAACTATTACTGAGTCATGTCTAAGGAGTAATGAATAGGAAAGGTTAATCACCAGATTACCACCAAAAAATTCATTTCCTCAGACAAATATAAGGGATGTGAGTATAGTACACTGGCCTTGATCCAAAAGTTAAGGCCAACTGACTTTATTGTAGATGAATTATATCTCAACAAAACAAAACAACTTTTCCTAAATCTCCTTCATGTCTACCTAATGGATCACATATAAACTATAGTTGAAAATAAGGTTAAATGAAGATATTTCCAAGTACTGTAATCTGAAATTGCAGAAGTATTTTAAAACACTCTGCCTGAAGGAGTTTCAACCACAATAACAGTTAAGGAAGTCAAATAAAAATATATTGTCTCTTATTTTTTATATTAAATTCCCATTGACTTAAATTTGAATTCAAAATATTTCAAGCATAGCCTCATAGAGAAGTTACAAAACTTTTTATTCCTCCAAAAATTATCCACAATTATTTCCTCCTAGTTGTCAAGAAATCCTTTCCCAACTCAGGTGGAGAAAAGGCTGTAGGAACTGTCAGCTGGTAGAAGGCGGTGGAGAGATGGAGAAGGTCATAGATTTCCTCAAACAACTATGCAATGAAAGTCAGGGGAAAATTTTCTAAGAGTAGAATATATTATCTAACTTATAATCTACTTTTTATTTTTGCTTCTCTGATTTCCTATGAATCTGACGTATGTAATGCTTATTTCAGCGCTACATAAAATCTCAATAAACTTTAAACGTAGGAGTTGTTAAAATCTTTCAATACACCCCATGTTTTCAATACACCCTCTGATGTATAAATCTGTTTCTAAGTATAAATGCTAGTATGTATATGTTAATGCTCAAATATTTGAAATAGAAGTAGTAATGCATAATTTCAGACATTTAATCTAATGCAAAAAAACCTAGTCTTCTAGTTCAGTAAGTCTAAAATGATGTTGTTCAATAAACCGTGGCATTTTAATAAGCATTCTTGACATCTGGTGTTAATAAAAAAGGGTTTCATATTTTAGAGTTAACATTTAAGAGGAAAAATGTAGTTTTGCTATTTATCAAGACCACAGATGGCATAGACCACACTTGGGTTGCTTCAATTCCTCTTGATTAGCTTATATGAAGAGGCCACTTGTCTCCTCTTTTCATGTGTATTTTCTCTCCGTGTATTAAACAGTACGTAGGCTAAGTCCCAGAAATAAATACATGTCTTTTTGAGACAGGGTCTCCTTTTTTTTTTTTTTTGGTACTGGGAATCAAACTCAGGACCTTGCACTTGTCAAGCAGGCGCTTGTGCCACTGAACGATATCCCTGGCCCAGAAATAAATACGTGAAGAAAGAAAAATACATCAAATGAAAATGAAGTTTTTTTAAATAACAACACTGACTGGAGAACTTTCCTGGATCCAGCTTAATAGTTAAAGTACATCCTAAAATAATGGTCCCAGAAAGTTTGCATCTTTATGATCAAAAATATGCTGAAAGTTTAAATTTAACAAATTATTCCAGACATGACACATGGCCATTAATTCCCCTTCAATACTCCCCACTTGGAACGTACTTATACCATCATTTTTGCCACTTTCTGAAGCAGATCTGTAAACCCTGTCCTGTGAGTGTTTTAGTGGCACTGGCATAGCTGTCTTCGTGTCTTGAACTGATTCAGAACATTTACCTTTAATGGTCACTTGGTCTTTGGGGAAGAGCCAAATGTCACACAGTGCCAGACCTAGTGAATAAAGCTGCACAGTAATGTTTTACAAGCTTGCCTTTTGTTGGATAGCACTCATCAGCAGCATTCACCATCCTTGTGTTCACGTCTCATAAAGACGTGAAAGAGGACATCCAGAAAGTCTTCAAAGAGAAGCAAGAATGAAGGAGTAAGTGTGTTCAAAATGGGGAATTATTTCCAGGGGCATTAATGGCAATTTGTCTCTTACTGTAGTACATTTTAAAAAATTTAAATATCCATCATATATTTTGATTATACTTCGTATTTGAAGTAAATTATCTAGAATAACAAAAACTCACAAGGACTTGGGAACTTTCACCTTTCCTACAACTAGGCACATGTCAGCCAACCCTTCTACTGAGGGGAGTCGGGGATGGCGTGGCTGAGATAACCAGGAAGGCACGGTGGCTTTGAAATAGGAATTTTCTTGCCAAGTAACAATATCAAAGTCCCAGTAAAAACCATTTCTACCTATCTTTGCTTCTGTTAGCCAGCTTTATGAGACATGTGACCCACCCTACAATAATATTTTGAGTAGGTAAAAGACTCCAAAACCTGGTAATCTAGTAGGAAAGATAAAACGTACATATGTAACACCCTTGAAAGACAATTTTAATGCAGAATTCATGCATCTTGCAATGCAGAATGAGCTTATTTAGATAATAAATGCAATTGACATTTGAGAATACCCTAAATTTGGTAGTTAAATAGTTCCCGTGCATAAGGAAATCTGGCCGGGTTAGAATGGAATAAAACTGAGTTTTTATTCCTGAAGGAGACCTTGCTCTAAGGCTGGAGGCAGCCTCTAGGACGAAGTGCATGATCCTACAGGACAAGCACAGAAACACAGGTATAGACAAGACCATGGTAACACAGAAGGAAGGAGCTGCGGATCTTATGAAGAGAATTGTGGGCAGTGGGAGGAAATTACAGAAAGTAAGCTTAGTGGGAGAACAAGAGGGCAAGAGGATTTCAGGGAGAAAGAGCAACACGTACAAAGGGCAGGGGAGAGAGAGCAGGGGTAGTTACGGAAATGAAGGCATTGTCACATTGCCATAAGCTCAGACAGCAGTGGAGTTACAAAGACAGGAGCGGGCTAGAACACGGAAGAATTTGCCTATTATGCTGAAAAGTTGAGAATGACTCTAAAAATGCAGGAGTTTGCTTTGTTTTGTTTTGTTTGACAGGGTATGCCAATGTAGACCAGTCTGCCCTTGAGCTTACTTGCCTCAGCCTCCGGAGTTCTCAGATTACAGAAATGTATCACCTTGCCTGGCCTTAAAATACAAGTTTGATAATGGTAAATCTGGAAGCAACATCAGTGGTGGTCTGGGGAGGGGAAGGGAGAGAATGGACATGATGCTGCATTAGATCTCAACTAGGTAAAACAGGGCTGGACTGGAAGGTGTGAGGAAGGGACAGTTATGAGTTATATTTAGGAAAAGACTGATTAAAAAGGGAAAGGGAAGGTGGGCATGAAGAGGGTATATCTTGAATGGTTTTCAGGTTTGAGCCTGGGCACCTTTATTGTGGAGGTGTCACTTTGAAGACGTTGAGTGACAGGCTAGGTAGGAGAGGGAGTTCTGCTGTTAGGCACATTGTCAGGACCGTGGGACACTAGCTGGAGCTGGCGCTCAGGGAAGTGGTCTGGACTGCATGAGTATGAATATGTACAGCGATCTCTGCCCTGAGTGAGGATGAGATTGTTCAAGAAAAGTGTGATTATGCTGAAACTAGAAGAGAAAAAGGGAACATATGGGGCATGGTGGTACGTCTGAGGCTGAAGGCATGACTGAGAAAAAAGCAGCCAGAGAATGGAGTGAAGAGGAAGATTTTAACCAACAACAAGCACTGAAAACTGGCAACTCTGAAGTCGCTAAAAATTGGTAATTAAGAAGTGCCTGTTGCACTGATCCAGAATAGAAATTAGAATAAAGTAAATTAAGGAATGAATGGAAAATAAAGTAATCTCAAGAAACTTGAGCAGGTGTTTGAAGGAAATAAAAACGCTAGGCTTAGGAGGTAATTTCAAGTAGTGCTTGGTGAATTACAAGACATCTCAGTATGTTCAGGGCCCAAGAGGAAGGAGCTCATGGATAAGACTAACTGCGGTTTCAACGGAGGAGACGCCGGGGAGCACAGGGCCAGTGGAGAGGGAGTGAGGAGAGCATGGCTGCTGAGTGTCTGCTGGGGTGCACAGCTGGTGGTTATGGGAGCACATATGGCCTCTCTGTTTCTGCGATGTGAAGAGCAAGTAAAGCTAGGCTAGCGCTGGAGAAGGCACAGGGGAGAGCTATTTGCTATCTGAAAAGCAACACAGTATTTTTCTCTTCTGTGCTCTTAAAGTGATCAGAATACGGTCCCACATTTACACACCGCCTCAAACCAGTTTCTAGTGATTTCACAACCTTGTCTTTTCTCCGTGAGCAAATGTGAGCATTGAAAATGATGACCTGTCTCTCTTTCCTTGAAAGTGTACAGATAGTATTCAGGTTGAGAAACCCTAATCTAAAGATCTGAAATCTGAAATGCTCTAAGATGGGAGATATCTGGAACACTAACGTGATATTATAAGTGGAAAATTCCTCACCATCAATTTTGTTTCATACAAGAAGTGATGTAAAATATTGGATGAGATTTCTGTCTTATTATGTATATATAAAGGTATATAGAGAACGCAGGTCAATGTTGAGTTAGAATTGGGTTCCATCCTTAAGTTACTTCACTATGTATATGCAAATAATTGTAAGTGTGAAAATATCCAAAGCCTAAAACAGTTCTGGTCCCAAGCATTTCCAATGTGGGATGGTTAACCTGCATCAGAGAGTCTTGGGTTTTTTAGTTAAACGCATTAGATTTCAATCTTGACTCCAATTCTTCCTATTTATGTGAGTGTTATTAACTTTTCTCCTTTGTTTGAGATTTAGTTCCCTTGGAATAAAATGGAGATAGTAATATAGACTTCATAAGAATGTAAAGATTACATTTTAAAAAAGTGAACCATCTGTCATCTTCTGCACCTAGCGCTAGGTTGAGCACAGATTTCTTAATCTTTCCTGAGTAAATGACCTGGAATGCTTATGTATAACTGGAGGAAAATGTCTTTCTCTTCAACTATTATGTACAGTTTCGATGTCAACCCTAAAAGATATTGGCTAAAAATGAAAGAAATCTCAGTAAAGAGTCATTCTACAACCTCCCACTTTTGTCCCTTAGTAATCACACCATCCACCTCACTTGCTGGTGTACATAAATAAGAAATCGAGGCTGACAAATTGCTTTGGCCATTCCCACATGGAGGGCCTCCTTGGGCAACCTCCTCTAGGATTTGACTGCTTCATAGGTCTATTTGCTTTGGCATTTGGGCTTGTTTTTATATTCTAGTACTGCCAGCTGTCCAGATTTTATAAAATTAAAGTGGCATACTTTATTGAATGGTTTACTTTCTTTATAAGAGTAGTTTTGAAATAAAAAATAAAAACAAATCCCACTTCATAAGTCCTATGCCTCTTACACCCTGATTTGTTCAGCTGAATATAGATCATTAGAGAATCATTTGGTCATCAAATTCTGGATGCCCAGCCTTGGAAAATGTCAGATGTCAGATTATCTATATTTTCCTGGATCCATCTTGAGGAAATCCTTGGATGAATCCTAAGTGTTATAAGAAAAATGACTGTGTGAAGAACATTTTTATTCTGGGTACAGGCAAAACAATGAACATGTTGGCCCTTTTCTGAGAATTTTGAATTTGCAAGCCACAGAAAAACTCTTAATGCAAGGAAAACCTAATAAGAAATGAAGTGTAAGAGGTAACAATAATACAGTATCCCTAGTTTTATCTTTGTTAATGGAGATCTGGGACTTTAAAACCATTATATCTAGAAAAAAAAATAGATGTCTAAGCAAGGAAGCATGGTACCATTTTTAAAAGAACAGAAAATATTCTGCAAAAATGGAAAGTTCTTTTTAAAAGCGGCGTTAATGTGGTTGTAAAGAGGGTGGAGGGTGTTGGGTCCTGCTGACTCAACAACAGAAATGTTTGGCCGGAATTCTTGCTTCTGTGTTCCTGCCAACCTCTGCATTAAGGTGCTGATGAGGAGTGAAAAGGATAAAAGGAATGTGGCAGGAAGAAGAGACTTAAAAAGCAAAGCTGGTTAGTTTATTCCTTGAAACCCGCAACCTAAATAGACAGGCCCTGTGGAACAGAAAGATGACTATTTCCCCCTTGTGTTTACTTAATACTTCATCTCTTAAAGGGTTTTTCACTTGTGCTAGCTATGAAATACGCTGCTCAGACCTTCTGCTGCAGGGAGCTTCTGTCCCTCTTGATCCATCAGCCCCTTAGTGTGGAAGCCACACTCCCATGGGCTGCTTCCACCGGGGGTGGTGTGCTTGGGGGTGTGCTGATGCAAGGCCGTTCCTGGTTCCTGTGAGAAGTAGGACACTCCCTAAATGTAGCTTTGGCTCCCGGACTCACCAAGGGGCTGGTTAAATCTTTCTTGGAACGTCACTGCAGCCTGAGACTTCTCCACCCCTGCTCCTTCCATACACATCAGACATCTCTGTAGTTTTGATCCTCTTCCATTTCTTCCTTTACTTGCTTAGTAATCCTTCGTGTGTTTAATTTACTATCTTAGTATCTCCTTCCTAGGAGACACGGATTAATGCCCTCATCCACTATCTTATTGTTTTTGTTCTAGGATCATAAGCACTTACTTATACACAAAAGGATTGAGGTAAAGAAAATTCCAATACACTGTCAAAGGGGACACTGCAATTGGATGACCTACCTGCTCCATCTCAGGGGCAGAGGCTCCTGTTACTCCATCATCTTTCATGCAGCAGTGATTCACTGAATGACTACTATAACCTTAACTCTAGAGTTCCCATTGAAGAGCTTTAAGCATGCTCAGTTGTGTGGTTTGATCAGATCATTTGGCTGCAAAGTGGAGAGCAAATCCGTATAGAACAAGGATAGGTCAAGCAGAGCGGTTGGAGGCTGGAGCAGATGCTCAGGGCAGAGATGATGCAGGCTGCAGGAGGGTAGTCCCAGCATAGAGGGAAGGTGTGGGGAAGTGGAGAATAAGGAAAATAACAGCACTAGAGATTTGGCAGATACTAGAGACAAGGCCCTGGACTATGCTCTGGGCACACCGGAAACAGAGCATTCCTGACCGTTCAGAAGTATTTGGTTACCTTTTGTTCAAAGGCTTGTAAGTAAAAACCAAAACAAAACAAAAACAAAAAGAACACCTTTTACTTTATTGCAGTCATTAAAGCCTAGTGACATAATGGAAAACAAGGAAAAGAAAACCAACTCTTCATCACCTATAAAACAAGATTATGGCCCTAGGCCTAAACCACAGACTATGACATGCAGAAACAGCCAATTACAGTGGAAACTTCTGCCAAAACTAGGACACGGAGAGCAGACCCAAACTTTAGGCTTCTCCAAAAATAAGTGTCACAATAGAGGAAGACTGAGCCAATGATCTTTGAACTAGAACATCCAGTACTAGGAGAGAGTGGGAGAAGCAGGAGTGCTGTTGCATGACGTTTCCTACCATGAAAGGAAGCCAGAGGAGGCGGGGCTGAGGCAGGCTGAGGACCCGTGTTCCCTTCTACACCCAGGAGTGAAGCAAGGGTGAAAGATGGAGGGGAATAATCAATTATCAGCTCTTAAAGCCCAGGCTTATGATTTATTGGCCTCTGCAATGAATCATATTCCCTTCTAGGACCAACCAAATCTGGCTTATTGCCCATGTTTGCTCCATGTTAAACTGAGAATGGTTTTTACATTTTTAAAAGGTAAAAAAAGTCAGAAAATAACATTTCATGACATGAGAAAATTATGTGTACAAATTTTAATGCCTATGAACAATGCTTTTTAGAAGAGTCATGCTCAGTTATTTACATGTTAGGACTCTTTTCAAGTGATGCATTAGTTTGTTTTGGCTGCCATCGATAGCACTAGACTGAGTGACTTAAAGAACTGAAATTTGTTTTCTCATGGTTCTGGAGACTGGGGGTTTAAGATCAAGGTGTTGACAGACTTGGTGTTCCCTGAGGTCTCTCTTTCGGCTGGCAGACGGCTGCCTTCTTGTTATGTCCTCACATAAACCTTCCTCTGGGCTGGTATAGTCTTCTGGTATTTCTTCCTCTTCTTGTAGAGACGCAAGTTCTTACATGATCACTTAGCCTTCATTATCTCGTTAAAATCCTTATTTCAAGTATAGTCACTTTGGGGGTTAGGGCATCAGCATAGGAATCATAATAGGAGATGGGGATTTGGGGAGATGCTCAGATCATGGTGACAGAGTCCTCAAGAACGGAATTAGTTCCCTCATAAAAGAGACCAAGGAAGCGGGCATGTCTTTTACCATGTGTAGACACAGAAAATCACCATCTATGAACTAGACAATGAGCCTTCACTAGATACTAAGTCTGCAGGCACCTTCATCTTGGATTCTATCCTCCAGAAGGGTGAGAAATAAATTTCTGTTGTTTACAAGCTACCTGGTTTATAGCATTTTGTAACAGTAGCTTGAACGGACTAAGACAGGGGATGAACTTTGGGTCACCATAGGCTACAACGGCAGAGCTGAATAGTTGAGTCAGAATGGCTCTTGAAACCTAAAATATTTACCGTCTGGGTCTCTACAGAAGAAATTCATCAAGAATGCCCAAAAGTGAGAGAATATTCATAGCTGGAGGAAAGGAAATAATTTATTTGGGGGCAGAATGTTATGACAAGACAATAAACTTCCTCAATTCATCCTCCACACCAGCCCTGTGCTCATTTATTCTTTTGTAAACTGGAAGTAGTATTTGCATATAAGTAATAATCACAGAGGAAACATGGGAGGAATTGCTAATTACTGTTTTAAAAATCTAGGTGATAATGAAGATCAAACAAACCTATATCACGAGTAAATTATCCCAAGAAACTCAATATTTTCCATAGTTTGAAAGAAATTGTAGACAAGATGATATACCTTTAAAAAACTTTTTGAGCTAAAGAAAAAGAAATATACTGATTTAGAAAATATGTTTTTAAAGCATTTAACAGACAAATAGTAGGCTGACTAGATCTTGGATTGAAATGAAAGAGCAATATAATGTTACAGACATGAAAACCACATTTGAAGCCACAAAACAAAAGGGTAAGTTAGAAAATACAGACAGCAAGCTAATAGAAAATTTTAAAGAATTTGATGAGCTGGTGAGAAACAAAGAATGCTACAAAAATGTGGCAAAGAGAATAGATATGAAAGAAAAATGAAAATCTAACATTTAAAACAGGCTTTCCCGCAGAATAGAATAACAATAAAGATACAAAGAGTATTTGATTAGTAGCAGAGAACTTGTAATTTTAAAAAAAGCAACTTAAATTTTTTGCTTAGTGAATCACATTGTTCTGCAGAAACTCTGGTAGAAGGAATGTCGAGTTTGGGTGAAATTATTGATACTTTCTCCATCTAATGAATCATATAGGCATCTGGATGAAAACCTTCAGTGCTAGGAAAGTGAACATGATTACATTCACTGTAGGGAACTTTGTAAATAAATACAAAGATCTAAGAGAAATAAAATATGATGCAAAAAGTATGAGCCTACTCAAATGTAAATGTGTGTACTCATCGTCTAAGAATAAAAACAAGAGCTGGCTTTAGCACTGCAAGTATTCAAGAGATGTCCAAAATATCTGTCTTAGTCCACTTGGGCTCAGAGGACAAACTACCTTACCAATTCTGGTTGCCTTATGAACACATACATTTATATTTCACACTGCTGGAAGCTGGAAAGTCCAGGATAAACGCGCTGCCAGATTTTATGTCTGATAAGGACCGTCTTTCTAATGTGTCCTCAACTTGCTGAGGCAGAACGGGGCTCTCTGGAGCCTCTTTTATAAAGTTACTAATCCCTTTCATGAGGGCTCTACCTTTAGGAACCTCGCAAAGGTTCTACCTCCAAATACCATCACATTTGGAGGATTATGTTTTAATATATAAATGGGAGGAGAGCATAAATAGTACCTGCTTAAAATGTCACTTGACAGCCGAGACTACTAAGAGAAATATAAAAATGAGAAACTAACTCAGAGAAATCATGATCGTGAACAAGAAGGACATGTGGTCAACAAGAAGACTATTTAAAAACAAAGTAAAAACATTTTCATAGTTTTACGTAGTTATAGTTTTATAATTCACATAGCTCTCTAGACTTATTCTGACAATGTCAAAGTAATCATAAAGACAAAACTCATAAAAGTATAAAGGAGGAGATGCTGCAGGATGTAGGCATGTATTCACTTCCATATCTTTTATAACAAAGAGCTAATGCAAATTACTGAAAGCTGGAATATGTAGTTTACAAAAGCATAACAAACCCACCTGCTTAGTGTTTTTCATATCTTCTAGTAATTTAAAGGCATACTTACAACCTGATTCCTTATGCAAACAGGGCATCAGTTCCTCAAAGTTATTTTTTCTTATTGTCAAATAATCAAAATGTAATAAATCATAAGGATAACAAGGCTTTTTTCTAACATTGAGCATGCCTTTCTGGGAATTTGACTTAGGCAGCATCTAAGAGAAGCAAAGTACAAACACACACACAGACACACACACACACACACACACACACACACACAAATGGAAGCATAAATAACAAAAAGACCCAATTCCTTACAATGTGTGCAGTCATTATGTATACCTAAATTATACCAGTAAACTTAAATAAACTAAAAAGAAGTTAAATTTAAGAAAAAAACTCCACTTCTTCCTAACTAATGACATAAGTATCTGGATTTCAGACCTCATTCTCCTTGGGTCTGGGTACCACTGTGCAGGGGACAAGCCATATAACATGTTTTGTTCTGTCAATGAGTCTTTGGTTGACCAGTATTGCATGTCTATATCTGTTTTCATGAGAAGCCACTTTGAAGATATCAATATGTAATACAACCACCATTGTTAATTCCCTACCACTTTGTTTGTAACTCTGTATTGTCTGTATTGTGCTTGTGATATGATGTAAAATGTTGTATGTCTGTTAATGTTTCCCTCCTTTTATCTTTAAAATTAAAAAAAAAAAGAAAAAGAAAAGGGAAACTGGGCGAGAATGGGTTGAGGAAAGAAGGATAAAATAGAAACAAAGCTTTTGTAAATAAGGAAGTGAAGAGGGCTTGAAGGGAGGGGAGAGGAATGGGAAAAAAGAAGAATCAAAATATATCACGTACAGGTACGAATTTCTTAGAATGAATGTGATCACTATGTATATCTAAATTGCACCAATAAAATTTTTTTAAAAGAAAAAAAACATGTTTTATTATTATTATTAATTATTATTATTAATCTCACTACCTTTTAAAAAATTTACGGATTCATTGAAATATGTGACATAAAACAAATTGTGCAGATTAAGGTGCACAACTTGATACATTTGACAAATAACTATACTCATGAAAGCACCACCATAACCAGGACATTAAACATATGTACTTGCTCTCCCAGAGTTTTCTGGCACTTTTTATAATCTCTTTTCCTACTCTTTTTTTATCTTCCCACTGATGAACCTCAGACAACTTAGTGATCTGCTTTCTCTCACCGTAGATTGATCTTTACTCTTTAGAATTTTGTACAAAAAGAGTTATGCAGTATTTGAAATATTTTTTCTGGACCCCTTCTCTTAGTATAGTGCATCTGAGGTTCATTCCTATTGTTGTATTGTCAATTAGTTCTATTTTATTGCCATTATATAGAGATATCACAATCTCTTTATTCATTTGTCTGTTGATAGCCACTTAGATTGTTTCCAGTTTGAGTATTTGTCAAGATACTTTTGCTAAGACATTCATGCATAATTTTTTGCATGGATATTTTTTTCTTTTCTTATGGAAGTAAAATGATTGAATCACATGATAGGTGCCTACATTATATGAGAGCTCCAGTTAGTCCATTTCCTTCCTTGGTATGGGAAGCCTCTTTAATATCCATCATTCTAATAAGTACAGAGTGAGATTTTTTTTGGTGGTTGGAATTTGCATTTCTCCAATACCTAATAATACTTAATCCCCTTTTCAAATGTTATTTGCAGTCCTTATGCTGACTTTAAACAATTTTTATTGGTGTGTGTTTGTAGTACATCATGATTACATTCACTGCAGGGAACTGGCACATGTATATAACACATCTCAATTCTTTTTTCCCCTTCCCACCACTATCTTGAGTATTTTTCTAGCATTAGATTCCTTTATTTATCTTAGAAACCTTACAAAGTTAATTATCATATATACAGTTAAAAAACAAACTAATAGGCCAAAGATAAAATATCCCCAAATACACTGTTGTTATTTGTTGTAAATAATTATTTTCAAAGAGATTAAAATGTTTTAAATTGCCTGTATTCACATATATAAAACTGTTCTGTGTTTCCTGATGTCTATGACTGAAACACTTGTGTAATATATTTCACTTTTTAAAAAGTTGTTTCAGGAGGTATGGTATGTCCAGTTCCTGTTATTCTATCTGTAAGTGGAAGTGCTAAATGTGAGTTTACCAGCATCTGTCTAAACATCTACTTATCAAGAGATTTATGAGGTGAAGAGCAATCATTTTAACAAAGGTTGTCTTCACATCCTGAGATTGGGGTAGCGCTATTTCCTTTTTTTCTGTGGTTTTCTGTATTTTCTAATTTTCAATATTAATAATGTACCACTTTCAATTTTAAAAATAAATTATGGCTGATTTCTCCAACGAAGTATTTCCTATCACAAATTAAAATAGAAAAGTCATTTACTATGCTAATATTTTCTGAATTTTGAAAGCATTATTTAGAATCAGCTGTTTGAAAATGATGGCCAAAAATTGGCAATGTCTTCCTTGCACAAAACTGAAATTTCCAGTTCTGTGGTTTGAAAGTATGCTATCATAACTGCAATCACAGAAATTTTAAGTCTAAAGGTCAAATGTGTGCAATTTATACTATATATGTATAATATATGTGTATAATATCATATAGCATATACTATACATTATATATTATATATGGACTTAAAAATAAAATATATAAATTATTGATGCAAAACAACATGTATTAAATGTTAAGTGAAAGAAATCAGATTATACAAAGATAAAAGGAACATAGCATTAGGTCCATATTTGTAAAACTGTGAAACATGCAAGCTATTGTGCTTTGACAGACAGCAGTCTGGTGGTTGCTTAGGAATGACAAGAGCAAGGAAGGCAAGATCACAAGGAGGCCCTAAGAAATTTGGGGGATAATAGGAATGGTCATTATTGTGTTTATAGTGATGGTATCCTAGGTGTATTCATATGTTAAAACACAAAACTGTACACTTTAATTATGTGCCATTTATTATATGTTAATTATACCTCAATGAAGCTGAATAAATAGTCATTTTAAAACTAAAAATAAAGCCTAAAACAGGTGTCTTATACATGCATAAAAGAGAGAAAATTATAACAGTGACACACTTGGTGCTACACAGGGCTGAGTGTTGGTAATTTGACTTTGTCATGTAATCTTCCTGTCAACTTCAAGCAACAGGCATTTTTAGCCCCATGTTTTACAAATGGGGAAACCCAGGTTCACTAAGATTAAGGATTCCACCATGGGGACTCTAAAATTTCAACTACACCTTGTTTCAAATTTTTGCCTTGTCCATAATAGTAGAGGCCTCTTGAGGCATTTTTACTGACTAGAAATCCTAAGTATTATTTATATTTGTTATTTTCTAATTTTTTAAAGTTAGGTTATACCTTGGACTTTTTATCTTCCAGTGGTTTCTACAGAGTATTCAAGGTATGTACAGGAAGAATATTTGAATTTTTAATGCTGCCATTTCTTTGTTTCTATTTATCATGATGTACATGTTTTTGTAAAATGTAAAACTTGGAATCAATACACTTTGTTGAATGTCAAGTAGAATCAGAAAATAATCTATCCTAAGTAATGTTCGAAATAGTTAGATAATTAGCTTTGCCATAAAATGGAACTATGTGATTTTCTTGTTTTCTCTGTTATCAACATACCATAATAAAAAGGAACAAACTTAAATGTTTCTTCTTTCTGTAGCAATACTTCCCAGTCTCTCTCAGTTTTCTCTGATGAGCGCTGCCCTCTGTCCTACCTGCCTCATCACTCATTTCTCCACCCAGATGCCCTCTCCTTTGCCTCTGAACTGGAGCTCATGCTACTCTGTCTGCCTGGAATGAAGTTCACCTTGAAAATTTCAACACTTCTTAAAAATTTGTTTGACATTTTTCAGCCTCAGTGTATTTCTTGCACATCCTGACCAATAATAGTCAAACTTCTCTTTTCAGTTCTTGAGACATTTATTGTATCTATCATTCATTTAAACTTTACAGGTCATACCACCACCTTCTTAGTCCACAGGCTGCTTTGATTCTTTAATATTTTAAATATAAAAATTTTAAATATTAAATTGACTATTTAATATTTTAAATTATTTGGAAGGAAGGCATCTTGTCATATATCTCTGTGACCCTCCAAATGCCTAGATGGTTGCCTTACTCTTAATGGTTAATGGACATTTGGTAAATAAATGATTATGTAAGTGATTTTCAAGTCTCTGCAAATGACACGAAAAGTGAAGGTAAGAGGCACTAGGTGTATAGAGCCCACTAATCATAGCTTAAAGATCTAGGATGTGCTAACCAGGTCTAGTGGCACAAAATCAGTAGACATGTGCAGAAGCATTTTACATTGTTAAATCCTCATGAAAACTACCATTTTATCCTTGTGAAGTATCAAAATACATGCATAGTAATGAAAACTAGAAGACCAATTGTTACTGAGATATATAACCCATTAAAATGTGTAAACTCTAGGATATTCCAAAATAAGACAATAGAGATCTGAGAGAATCCTGGTGAAATAAAATGAGGTGTGTTGACAATTACTGAACCAAGGGGCTGGGGATTTAGCTCAGCGGCAAAAGCGCCTGCCTGGCAAGCGCAAGGTCGTGAGTTCGGTTCCTGGTACTGGAGAAAAACCAAAAAAAAAAAAATAAAAAAAGACAATTACTGAACCAAAGAATGGATACATGAAGTTTTATTACACTAGTACCGATAGTTTTGTCCATATTTGTCAGTTCCAGTAGTACTTTAAGAAATGATTTATGGTTAAAGCAACTTATACAATGAAGGACTAAATATTCTTATGTATACAAGTTGCTTATTTTACACACATCTTCCTCCAAAACCTTATTTAATCAAAGATAACACAAAGGCCTATGGAAACTGTTGTCACGTGGTTGCAGTGCCCTTTAAAGGTATTATTAAAGGATAGTTGGCCCTTTGTATCCATGAGTTCTGCATTTGTGGATTCAAACAACTGTGGATTAAAAATATTTGGGGAGAGGTTGCCTCTTTACATAACATGAACAGAATTTTGTCCTTGTCATTCTATAAACAAAGAAGTATAGCAACAATGCACAGAGCCTCTGTATTGTACCAGGTGTTAGTTTGTGAGCTACGAGAGACCTGGCCACGCAGCAGGAGGTAAGCGGTGGGTAAACAAGCAAAGTACAGCCAGTCCCCCTTCATCTTCATTACTGCCTGAGCTCCGCCTGCTGTCAGATCAACTATGGCATTAAATTCTCATAGGAGTGTGAGCCCTCCCTGTGAACTTCACATGCCAAAGATCTATTTTCCATGCTCCTTATGAGTGTATAACGACTAATGATCTGAGGTGGAACTGAGCAGTGACTGCAGAGTGGCTGCAAATAGAGATTAACATTAGCCAAGGGTTTTGACTTCACAGAGAGCACAATAGATCAATTGCTTGAGGACTCAAAACCCTTTCAGTGAGTGGAAAGCGACAATTAAGCTACATCTTGTGGCAGGCTTTATAGGGGCTGATGGGGCCAGCTGTACTTCATTTTACAGCTGCGTCTGGTGGCAGGCTGTAAGTCAGATCAGACACTTACTGTAGTCCATGCATAGCCCATCCATTATTCTGTTCACCACTTCCATCTGTGCCTCTTTCCCACACTGGACATTTGTCTCAGTCACAGGTTTGGTAAGCCCCAAAGCTCACCCTGGCCAAAATGAGTAAGACACAAATGTCACTGCATAGCTTTTTGGAAAAGGGAGAAAGATCCAATGACAAGATGGCAGATAACTCTAAGCTAACAAACAGAAAGCTGCATTTAAAAGAAAATACCAAGAGTCCTACTTGAATTACAGGCTCATTGAAACAGGTGATTCATATTCTCCAAGTATGCTGCATGGTGGTCACCTAGACAATGAAGCTGTAAAGCCTTCAAAACTGCTTCATCACCTGAAGACCAAGCATCCTGCATCAAAAAACAAGGCTTCAGAGTTTTTCATAAAATATGAATATGAAGAACAGAAGCAATTATTGATGCTTACTACTTCATCAAGTGTGTCTGTATAGACAGAAGCAGTCTTAGTGTCTTACTGCATTGCTAAAGCTAAGAAATCCTTTATTATTTATGGAGATCTGATTTTGCCTGCTGCTAAGGACATTTGTTGTGAGCTTTTAGGAAAATCTGCAGCTCAAAAGATGGTACGTGTTCCTTTTTTGGTTAGCACTATAAGCAGACCAATTGATGAAATGGCAGAAGATATTGAGGTACAATTGTTAGAGAGGATTAGTCATTGTGGTATGTAACCTATGTCGAAAAATCTACTAATGTGGACAAGGCAACAATGCTTATTTTTGTGCAATATATTATTTAGAAGGACTTTCATAAAGGTAAGTTATGTGCACTTTCATAGCTAACCAACAGCACAGATGCAGAATTATTCAACTCTTTGAATGATTATATATCAGGAAAACTGAATTGGCCATTTTTTGTCAGTATATGCATAGATGGAGTGGTCGCTATGACTGAACAACATTCTGATTTTACTACTCGGGTCAAAGTGATTACTTCTAAATGAAAGTCTGTGCATATTGCCACCTGTAGCAAAATGCTGCTTAGCTAAAAAATGTAACCTAACTTAATAACATTTTGAAGAATGTAATTAAAATTATCTATCACATTCAAGTACACGACCTTAACTCATGTCTGTGTAGGTCTTTGAGGAGATGAATGCAGAATGCACACTTCTTCTCTTATCCATGGCAGTGAGACAGTTTTCTAAAGATAAATCACTGGCCTGGTTTTGAGTTACAAGAGCCACATCAGAGATTTCCTTCAGAACAATAGTCACCCCTGGTGGCACATTTCAGTGACAAAGAGGATTGTTAAGTTTGCTTACTCATGAGACATATTCAACTCGCTCAGTGAACTGAATCTGTCACTTAAAGAGTTAATAACAGGTTCCCTGTAAAGGTACAGCAATGAAAGCCAGCAACTCAGCTTCTCCAGGACAAAGTGTCTAGAATCTGGAAAACAATAGCTTGGAGAGGAATTGAAGTGAGTGAAGGGTACATGAAAACCACAGGGAAACAGAGGAGAAGAAAATAGGATTAAGTGATTCAAAAGAAATAGATCACACTGTAGAGGGAAGACCAAGCAGAGCCACAGAACAGTGGCCAGCTAGCCACCAACTCAGAGGCAAAGTGAAACCAACAACTTTTCTGCTCATAGAGAATTGGAGAAGGGCACCAGGACTGGGAGAGTATTCCACAGTTGGAACCAGCAGGGGAACACAAGACACTGCTTCAAGAGTGGCCGTCCACAGTCAGTCAACAGTTACTGAGTGGCTTCCATACAAGCACCCAAGGCCAGTCATGGAGCAGGATCTGGCAAGGAAGCCACTGAATAGAAGGGCTGGTGTTTGAACCTAGGTCTTAGAACAGCCTCTTGATTGCTTCACACTGCCAAGTTCCCAGCATAGATGAGGAAAAGACAGTCATAGGAGACTTCTGGCAATTGGAGAGCCCACTGGGAGAGTCCTGCCGAGAGGGAGGGGCTGATGAACACATACCCAGTCTTTATGGTCAGAGGCCAGTTTGAGCCTGAGCAGGACCGGATGTTCACATTGGTGCTGTGTCCATGCTACATGCAGATCTATACACCCAGCAATATTCTGGGGGCGAACTCTCATTTTAGACTTCCAGCTTAAACAGAGATATGTCCTGGCTTGACTTCTGCTCATTAAGCCTAAACTAAAGAAAAGAGCCACACATCCAAAACAATAGGAAACTTTCTTTTAGTGTTGTTTATTGGATTATATTATTTTTTCACTTTTTAAATTTGCATTTTACTTTTTAAAATTTTAATTTTTTACTTTTTCCTCCTTCTGCACATTTCTCCCTACACTATGACCCCGTTAGTTAACCCTGTTTGATTTTATGAGCACGTCTGTGTAAGTGCACTTCTCCTCCTCTTGCCTTTTTCTCACACTATAGTTTCTAAAGGGTAAGAGAATTCTCCCTTGTCCCTTTATATTCTTCCTAATTTTATCCATATCTCCTTCTTTCTCCTGTGTTTCATTCATTCTCAATTTTTCTTGACTTTCCTCTCCCCATTTTTATTTATCTTCTTTTAACTTTTTCTTTCATATTTGTATCAATCATAGAATCTTTTCCCATTCCCATTTCTTACTGCCAATTTGGTACCTAGTTTTGCCAGTTATTCCCTTCTAAATATATAACATGCCCTTACCATCAGTAGGATCCTTTGTTCCCCCATTTATATTTCCTCTTTCCCATACCACAGAGCAGAGGATTTTTTATTTTATTTTTTTTAATTTTAAAAACAAAAGGAGGAAAACATTAACAGACAGATAATCTTTTAAAAAATAGCAAAAGAACAGTACAGACAATAGAGTTACAAACAAAGTGGTAGGAAATTAACAATGCTTGTTGTATTACATACTGATATCTTCAAAGTGGTCTTTCATGAAAACAAATAGAGACATGCAATATTGATCAATTGAGGACTCATTAACAGTTTCTTTCAGCAAAGAAATAGAAGACAGTAGAACAACTATGTTA
>NW_004955431.1:12408955-12409797 GCF_000276665.1 Chinchilla lanigera | reverse complement strand
TCATGTCATCTGCAAATAGCAATAGTTTTACTTCTTCCTTTCCTATCCTTATTCTTTTTACTTCTCTCTCTTTTCTAATTGATCTGGCTAATGATTCCAGAACTATATTGAACAGCAATGGTGACAGTGGACATCTTTGGCTTGTTCCTGATTTTAAAGTGAAAGCTTTCAGTTTTTGTCCATTGAGAATTATGTTGGCTGTTGGATTGTCATAGATGGCTTTGATCAGGTTAAGGTAAAGACCATCTATTCCTATTTTCTGTAGAGTTTTTATCATGAATGCATGTTGGACTTTGTCAAAAGCTTTTTCTGCATCTATTGAGATGATCATGTGGCTTTTGTCTTTGGCTCCACTGATATGGCATATAACATTTTTGGATTTGCAAATATTGAACCAATCCTGCATTCCTGGAATGAATATGACTTGGTCATGATGTATGATTTTCTTGATGATTTGCTGCATTCTCTTTGGTAGTATTTTATGGAGTATCTTTGCATCTATATTCATTAGGGTGATTGGTCTGTAGTTCTCTTTCTTGGTTGGGTCTTTCTCTGGTTTTTGTAACAGTATGAAACTTTCCTCCAGAAATGAGTTAGGGAGAATTGCTTCCTTTTCAATTTCATTGAAGAGTTTGAGGAGGGTTGGTGTTAAATCTCTGAATTTCTTGTTAAATTCTGCTGTGAATCCATCAGGGCCTGGGCTTTTCTTTGTTGGTAGGTTTTTAATCACGTTTTCAATCTCATTAATTGATATTGGGTTGTTCCCAAATTTTATATCTTCTTGACTCAGCCTTGGTAATTTATACATATCTAGGAATCTTTCCATTTCTTCTGAGTTTTCT
>NW_004955431.1:12404183-12405635 GCF_000276665.1 Chinchilla lanigera | reverse complement strand
GTGACCCATTGGTTGTTCAAGAGGTTGTTGTTTAATTTCCAAGTGTTTATGGACTTTTTGGAGTTCTTTTTTTCATTTATCTCCAATTTCATTGCACTGCGGTCAGATAATATGCATGGGATAATTTCAATTCTTAAGCATTTTAGCAGGTATGCTCTATGGGCTAGAATGTGGTCTATTTTAGAGAAAGACCAGTGTGCAGCTGAGAAAAATGTGTATTCTGATGTTGTGGGGTGGAATGCTCTGTATACATCTACTAAGTCCATTTGCTCACAGCTTTGGTTCAGATCTGTTATGTCCTTGCTGATTTTTTGTCCAGTTGACCTATCTCTTTGTGCCAATGAGGTATTGAGGTCCCCTGTTACAATACTGTTATTGATTATATGGGGGTTTCATGCCTGTTAAGATTTGTCTTACACAATTTGGAGCTCTGATATTTGGTGCATACATGTTTATGATTGTTATCTCATCCTCTTGCAGTTTTCCCCTGACCAGTATGTGGTGATCTTCTTTATCTCTTTTGATTGTTGTCAGTTTGAAGTTTACATTGTCTGCAAACATAATGGCTACACCTGCTTTTCTCTGGGTTCCTGTGGCATGGAGGATTGTTTTCCATCCTTTGACTTTTAGTCTATGGATGTCCTTTTGAGTGTAATGTGTTTCCTGTATACAGCATATTGTTGGCTTTTGTTTTTTAGTCCACTCTGCCAGTCTGTTTCTTTTGACTGGAGAATTGAAGCCATTTATACTTATAGTTATAACCGATATGTGTTGATTTATCATTGTCATGTTATTTACTTGTGGTAGTGTCCTACTTTTTCTACCCATTTACTTGCTTGCTCTTCTTGATGTTTCATTTGTACTGTTGTTCTTGAAATTGTGGTCAGATTTTTCTCTGTCTAGAATATCTTTTAGTACTCTTTGTAATGCTGGCTTGGCACTCATGGAGTTCTTCAATTGTTCTTTGTTGTGGAAATATTTTATTTCTCCCTTGAATTTGAAGGATAGTTTGGCAGGGTACATTAGTCTTGGTTGGAAGTTGTTTTGTCTCAGGACCTGTAATACTCCAAGCTCTTCTCGATTGGATGGTTTGTACTGAGAAGTCTGCCATGATTCTGATGGGCTTTCCTTTATAGGTAATCTGTTTCTTTTGTCTAGCAGCTTTTAATTTTCTGTTCTTTTGCTGGAGATCTGGGAACTTGACTATTATATGTCATGGTGTAGTTTTATTTTGGTTGTGGTTGGTTGGAGTTCTGTATGCCTGCTTTATCTGTATATCAGGTTCTGTTTCCATACTTGGGAAGTTTTCTGCTATTATGTCTGCAAATATTCTTTTTATGTCAGTTGTGCTGCCACCTGCTGTTTCATTGACTCCTATTTGTTGTACATTATTCCTCTTTGCCTAGTCTTGCAGCTGTTGAATTGACTTTTCCTGGATCCTTGTTGATTTTA
>NW_004955431.1:12368827-12403988 GCF_000276665.1 Chinchilla lanigera | reverse complement strand
TGTCCATTGCTTTTGTTCTTCTATTTTCTTATATGTTTCTTCTCAGACGTTTTGAGCAGTTCTTTCATTATTATTGTCATTTCATTTTTTGCCTGAGAGATTATTTCTGATCTGATGTCTTCTATGGCCATATGGAGTTGTTTCTTTACTTCCACTGCAATCATTTCAGCTCTTTCAGGCATGTGTTTACCAAGTTCTCCTATGTCAATGTCTCCTGGACTTGTTCTGAGTCAGGTGGAGTTCTGGGATTGTGTTTTAGTCTTTCGTTTTGTTGTGTTTGCTACCAGATCTAGAAAGCTCAGTTTCCCTCTTCTGTGGCTGCACAGCAAAGGCTTCTAGTGTCCCTAGTTTTCCTGTGGTCAGGTTTGCCCCTCAGTGTCCACTGAGAAGAACTACTTAGTCTGGGTTTTTCCAGCAGTTGTTGATTTATATCTAGTTATCCTAGGTCTCAGACATGGGCATTCATGTCAACTGATGGCAGACCGTCTGATCCCCTTGCACTTCAGGGCATGTGCATGGCCCAGACTTGGGTTGCACTGGTGTGAAATCCCAATCCAGTGGACCTATGTCCCCAGACAGTTCAGGGTACAGGCAAAACCCAGACACAAACTGCAGGGATGATAGTTTGTCATCCACCTGATTCTGTGTCTCCAGTCAGTTCAGGACACATACAGGAACCAGATGTGGGCCAGACAGACAGCAATCACAGACTGCCTGTGCCTGCGACCCCCCCAGGGGGTCCAGGCACAAGCAAAGCATGGACTCGAACCACAGGACCAACAGCTGTTGGAGCACTTCCTCACTTGGCCCAGGGCATGCACAGGGAGGGTCCACATGTGAACCCCAGTGAGAGCAATCCCCAAGTCTTCTGAGTGAGGACCTACTATCTGCTGTGGGTGCATGGTGGGCAGAGACTCAGACTGTAATGGCATTGGGGTCCTAGGTGGCCAGCTTTGCCCCTAGGAAGTAGATGGGAAATACCTGGCTCTCTCCCCATGTTTCAGGTGGGAACCATGGCAGTAGGAGTGGGTCACAGCCTGCCTGGTTCTGCTTCTTAGTCAGTTCAGGACATGCCCAGCTTTTTAAAAAGCTGTGTTTAAGAAAAATTTCTTTCTCTTCTGTTCCCCCTCTGGCATTACTCAGTCCCCAAGCCCCTGGGCATTAGCTAACTGATTCTATGCAATTGCTATTGAATGCTGTTTTCCACTAGTAGAAGATACACAGCCATCACCTTTAGTGCACTCTAACTGTGGGTCAAGACTTGGGTTGTTATGATATAACAGTTATAGCTTATACTATAACTGTAGATTTCTTCTTTAGGCTAGAGGGAGACTCAGAATAGGGTCTCATGGTATATTATTTCTCAACTAACCCTGATAGATACCACTGTAACAGAATAGCCTGTTACTGCTGTAGCTGATTTGATTGCATAGGAGTAATCCTGACTCAGTGGACAATTTAGTGCCTGTGAACCTATCTGCTGAATCCACCATCATCCCTAGGTAGAGGAACAGCAAGAGTCTTAACCCAAGAACTCAGACTGTATCAGACTCTGTAAGAATGTCTGCAGCCTAGCAGAAAGAAGTTCTGGGTCTGAGTTAACTTCAGTTTTGTGCTGGAGGGATCAGAGAAGTTATTGGGGTGTGAGCACTCACTCTGGCAGAGAAGCTACTTGGGAAAATATAATCAATGTCTCATTGGACCACGTAGTCTGTATTCCCATCAGACATTTGCTGGTTTAAGTTTCTGTATGTCTCTTGATTTATTCAGTAATGTGGTGTTATACTATGTTATTTTATGGCTTCCAGTGTCAATTAGTTTGTCATTTTGTGTATTTGTTCTTTCATTCGTTCTGATTTAGTAGGTGTCAAAGCTCTCTCCCTCATCTAGTTTCCCCCACCTCAAACTCCCGAGACAATACTATTAACATATTTTTAAATCTTTATCCATGAACTCCTCCTCTCAAGTTTGTAAAGTCTCCATGCTTAGCTCCCGCACAGTCATTCCCATCTTCACTAGTCTTATTAATTTTTTCCTTGATCTTTCCCATCCTAAGACTTTGGCTTTTCCATGTTTCTTGGCTTTCTGCCCCTTCCTAGCTTTCTGTCGGCAAGTTCTGACAACCTTACAGCTTTCCTTAGTCACAAAGTAAATGCTCCTTTCCCCACATCTCACCCTTACCTCCACAAAATATCTTCTGAAAACTCTCAGTACTAATCCCTCAACTCAACTAAAAGTACTCCAATAAAATCAGACCCCATGCCGACTTTTTCTTCATATCTACCACTATTCCCCCTTCAAACCTCCCTTTTAATGTCTAACAGTCCTCATCCAACACCTTCCATTCTTCCCATGACTCATTGCAGAGCAACCACAAATAATGAACTATCAAAGTGTGCATAGAGAAGAGAGAAAGGAGGGAAGTTTAACTGCAAGGACTATCACAAATAAGTGTTGTGGGATTCAATCTGTGGATGCTGCTATAAGTAGAAGTGATTCAGCAAAACACAGGAGCAGAGTTGAAATCACTTAAAGTAAATAACAGAAGGAGTAAATATTAGAACTAAACATATAAAGCTGAAAATTTTTCATGGGGAGGCAACATCCCACTAAAAATCACCACATAAGCCATTATCTTTCCTCATTTCTCTAGTCCCTAACCTGAAATAACACCCCCCCAATATATAAGTTTTAAAAAGATCTTAAAAAGATAAAAATATAAACAAGCAAATAAACACAGATACATGAAAGAGAAAGGGAAAGCAAGGAAATATAAAATTTTCAAATACCCCTCTACTCCCAAAGCGGAGCATGGGGTCACAAAGGGAGAAGAAAACGAATACCAGATAGCAGAAATCTATGAAAAGTTTTCAGACAAAATAAAGAAAATAGATGAGTTCAAAGAGTAAATGAGCCAAAAGTTCACAGTAATTTCACTCAGTGTGCCCATGGTCACTTTAGGAGAAATAGGTAAAAAATGGTGAACTAACCTAAACAGTTCAAAATTTGGATAACAGATTCAATAGGACAAGGAATCCTCAAAAAGATGTCAGACAGAAATATCTGAAATAAAAAACCATAGAATTTATACATTGCAGAAATGACTAATGTAAAGACAAGTGTCTGATATTGAGGACAAATAGTGAATTATGATCACAAGTTCAAAGAAGCCAAAAAGGAAATAAGAGAATGAGAGAAGACTATCTAACAGCTACTATATGACAATAGGAAGATCAATCTAAGACTAATCAGAGTTAGAGAAAACCTAGAAGACAGCACAGCTGGATTCACAAACATGCTTATAGAAATCATAGAAGCATGCTTCTCAAATGTGAGAAAAGTGTTTAAAATAAAGTAAGCAATGCTTGTAGAACAACAACAATTATGATGAAGGGAATTGACCAAGGTATATCCTTATTAAACTCCAAAATATCCAGCAAAAAAACCAGAATTTTAAAGGCACTAAAGAAAAACAAAAAAATCACATACAAAGGTAAACCAGTTAGTATCACAGCAGACTTCTCAGCATAAATGCTGAAGGCCAGAAGAGCTTAGAGTAAGGTATTTCAAGCCCTAAAAGTAAATAATTTCCAACCCAGATTAACTTACCCAGCAAAGCTATTCTTCAAAATAGATGGAGAAATAAGGTATTTCCATGAAAAAGATCGGCTTGAAGATATATGAGAGAAGCCAGTTCTTTTTTTTTTTTTTTTTGGTATTGGGAATTAAACTCAGGACCTTGCACTTGCCAGGCAAGCCCTTACGCCACTGGGCTGTATCCCCAGCCAGTTCTCGAGAAAATATTTCAGCGTATTCTTGACAGAAACAACACATCAGACTCAGTCAAAAAAACAAAAAAACAGGGAAAATAGTAAGGTCAATGGATAAGCAGCAACAAAGAAAATCAGGAAAAGAAAAAGAAAACACAGATGAGCAGATAAAGAAGGTAATGAGAGTAAATAACCAACACATCTCAGTAATATCTCTCAATGTTAATGGCCTTAACTCTCCAATCAAAAGACACAAACTGGCAGACTGGATCAAAAAGCAGAATCCACAATTTGTTGCATTTAAGAAACTCATCTAATCTAAAAAGATTGTCGAAAGATTCAGTCCAAATAGATGAAAAATGAAAGGATAGAAAACAACATTCATGCACCAGGACCCAGAAAATAAGCAAGGGTAGCAATTTTAATGTCAGACACAGTAAATTTCAAGTTAAAATTGATTTGAAGAAACAAAGAAGGTTACTACATGCTAGTTAATGGAACAATCCAAAAGAAGAGATAATGTTGGTGAACATATACACACCAAATAGTGAAGCACCTATCTTCATAAAACAAAACTGATGGAATTAAAGAGTTGAAATAAACACTAACACAATCATAGTAGGGTTGATTGACTAAACACTTTTGCAGAGAGATAGATTGACTGAATAAAAATCAAATAAAGAAATTTCAGAGCTGAACTACACCCTTGAACATAAGGATTTAATTGATATGTAGAAAATATTCCACCCCTCTACAAAAGAGTATACATTTTTTGCAGCACCACATGGTACTTCTTCTAAACTAGATTGCACAGTAGTCCACAAAGCCTGCTTAAGTACATATAAAAGGATAGAAATTACCTTAAGCATACTAAATGACAACTGTACAATAAAAATAAAAATCAACAAGAAATTTTGACAGAAGCAAAAGCTTCTGAAAAATTAGCAGTATACTCCTAAACACCAAATGGGTTACAGAAGAAAGTAAACATTTTCTGGAAGTAATGACTATCATGGTTTGTGTCTAAATGTCTCCCCAAAGCCTCATACAGTCATGGAGCCGGCTTCTTGAGTTTTTGATTGATTCATGGTCCATTGCTGGGATTATGGGTGTGAGTGCTACACCCACTCTGAGGCAGATAGTTTGCATACAGTATAAAAGAGGAAAAAAGGCTTGCTTGTTGCTCTTCCCTTTTTGCTGTTGTTGCTTTTGCTGTCGCCCTCTGCCATGTGCCACTCTGCCTTATAGCCAGCTGATTATGGACTGAAACTTCCACAAACAGTGAGCCAGATAAACTTTTCCTTCCTTAATTTGGGGCATCAGGTATTTTGTCTCAGCAACAAGAGCAAAGTAACTAAGACAATGACAGTGACAGTAAAATGGTTTGAAACCTCTGGAACACTATGAAAGCAGTTCTAAGAGGAGAATTTATGGCAAGCAATGCTCGCATTAGGAAAACAGAGCAAGCTCCAACAGATAACCTTTTGAGAAACTTTAAGATACTTAAGGGCCAGGTGAGGTGGCATAAGCCTATAATCCCAGCATTTGGGAGGCTGAGGCAGGAGGATTGCCATGAGCTCAAGGCCAGCCTGGGCTATAAAATGAGTTTAAGGCCAGCCTGAACTGCATGTGAAACCCTGTCTCAAAAAGAAAAGAGAAAAAAGAAAGAAAGAAAGAGAAAGAAAGAAAGAGAAGAAAGAAAAAGAAAAAAAAGATACTTGAGAAACAACAGCAACCATGCCCAAACTGAAATTAAAGAGGAAAATTACAAAGATAAGAGTGTAAACCAATGGAATTGAGACAAAAAGGTAACAAAAAAATCAATGAATTGAAATCAAGAAGACATAAATATGTTAACAACTCACTAACAAGCAATACAATTGACACAGTAGTAAAGAATCTACCAACTGAGAAAAGTTCAGGACCTGATGGATTCACTGCTGAATTTTACAGAAGTTTGAAGTATGTTATACAGTTAATACTCCTCAATTTCTTTAAAGAAATCGAAAGGGATGGAGTGCTTCAAAACTCATTTATGGAAGCCAGTATCACTCTGATCCCAAAATCAGATAAATAAACAACTAAAAAACAAAAGTATAGGCCAATCTCCTAGAAGAACATAAATGCAAATGTCCTAAAAAATTACCAAATAAAATTCAGCACATTATCAAAAAGATCATGATCAAGTAGATTTCATCCCACAAATGAAAGAATGGCTCAACATACGGGGATTGATAAATGTAATACATCACATAACCAGAAGCAAGGTCAAAAAACGTATAATCATTTGAATAAATGCAGAAAAGGCTTTTGACAAAATGCAACATCCTTTTATAATAAAAACCCTGAAGAAAACATGGTCCTGAAGAAGGCAGGAAAATGCAACATCCTTTTATAATAAAAACCCTGAAGAAAACATGGTCCTGAAGAAGGACCATACCTGAATATTATAAAAGCTACATATAACAAACTAAAAGCCAGCATGATACTAAATCAGGAAAAATTAAAAGCACTCCCCCTAACGTTAGAACCAAGACAAGGATACCTGTTCTCACTTCTTCTCTTCAGTATAGTACTTGAAACATCAGCCAGATTAGGCAAGAAAAAGAAATAAAAGGGTACATACAGGAAAAGCAGAAATCAAATGATCATTATTTACAGATGACATAATACTCCACATAGAAGATGTGGAAAAATCCACCAAAAGACTGTTAGATTTAATAACCAAATTCAGCAATGTAGCAAGATACAAGATTAACACACAAAAATTATTATCATTTGTGTACACAAACAATGAACGGGATGAGAAGAAAATTATGAAAATAATATCAGTAGGTTCAAGAAAAATGAAACACCTAGAAGTTAACCTAACTAAGTGAAAGAATTCTGCAAGGAAAGCTACAGTACTCTGAAAAAGGGGACTGAAGAGGACATCAGAAAATGGAAAGATGTCCCCTTCTCCTATTGTGAAAATGGCCATACTCCCAAAACTGTTGCAAAGAGCCAATGCAATCCCAATCAAAATACCAGCACCATACTTTACAGATCTTGAAAAATCAAGCCTAAAGTTAATATGGGACCAGGAGAGATGCAGAATAGCAAGAGCAATTTTGGGTAATAACAGCAAAGCAGGAGGCGTAGCAATACCTGACTTCAAGCTATACTGCAAAGCAATACTGATAAAAATGGCATGGTACTGGAACAAAAACAGTTATATCCATCAGTGGAACAAAACTGAAGACACAGAGACTTCCCCTGACACATTCAGCTATTTGAAATCAACAAAGGGGCCAAAAACATATGTTGGAGAAAAGACAGCCTATTCAACAAGTGATGCTGGGAAAACTGGTTATCTGCATGCAGAAGATTGAAACTGGACCCTTATCTCTCATCATATAGTAAACTAAAATCAAAATGATCAAAGATATAAACATTAAGACAGAAACATAAATCTACTGGAAGATAAAGAAGGTAAAACATTTAAAGACATAAATATAGGAAAGGATGTTTCCAAACAGAACCTTAACTGCACAAGAAATAACAGCAAGAATTAACCAATGGGATTATATCAGACAAAATAGCTTCTGTATAGCAAAAGAATCAATCTGTAGAGTGACAAGACCGCCTACCAAATCTGAAAAACTTTTGCCAGCTACTCCTCAGACAGAAGACTAATATTTAGAATAAGAACTCAAAAAAATTAAACCATCTAAAATTAAAGATTCAGTCAAGAAATGGGCAAGACAAATGAATAAATAGTTGAAGAAATACGGATAGTTGACAAATATATGAAAAATACTCGAAATGTCTGGCCAGTAGAGAAATTAGAATTAAAACAATACCAAGAATCCATCTTACTTCAGAAAGAATGGAAATCATTAAGTAATCAAACAATAACAAATGCTGGCAAGCCTGTAGTGAAAAAGGAATCTTCCTTTATTAATGATGGGACTGTCAACTAGCACAACCATTATCGGAATCAGTATGGAGATTTCTCAAAGAACTGAAATTAGAAATTCCATATGCTCCAGCTAGCTGCATGCTAGGCATCTCCCTCAAAGAGTTTAAGATGTCATACTACAGGGATACCTGGATATCAATGTTTATAGCAGCACAACTTGTAATAGCTAAATCTAGGAAACAGCTTGTTAACACATCAATAGATGATTAGATAAAGAAAATGTAATATCTATATATAATGGAATACTATTCAGCTATAAAAGAGTGACAGATATAAGACATCTATAAGAAAGTGGATGCACTGGAAAATATGATGTCAAGTGATATAAATCAGATGCACAAATTTAAACACCATATAATAGCTCTCATTTGAATGAGGTAAAGTACAAATAATGAGAATAAAAGGGGAGAGAAGAGGACTAGGAGACGGATCACTTGGGATAGGAAAGCGATCCAAGGGAAAAACTGGGAGGGATGAGAAAGAGAGGAAGGAGAAATAAGTATAATAATAAAGGTATGCCATGTACAGGAATCTAATAACCTCAAAAATGTAAACATTATATGCACTAAAAAAGAGTTAACAACAACTATGTCCCAGTCAGCATATGAAGTAGTTGCATCAAAACCAAACAAAAATTATGGGGGCAACAAGTGAACATTAGGGTTTTTGACATGTTTCAAACATTAGCAGAGATTTTGAAAGAGACTAAGCCAACCCATCTTTGTCCCAGCTAGCAGTACGTGGTCACTCACTTCAGCTTTGAAAAGAGTTCAAGCATTATTTCCCAACCACAAAAGACACCTGAGCTGGAAAGGGATGGATCCTTGACCCATGTGTAAATAAACCAAGCAAATGAACTTTGTCTGTGCTAGAAAAGGATCAAATCCTTACGATAGTGAATGACAGTACCCTAAGTGGTATATCTAAAACAAGCAAATCTCCAAACAACCAAAAGCCAAGGTATGATATCCTGAGAGTACCCCAAAGACGCCAAAGTATGCTTCCATTTCCAACAACGTGAAGCAGGGTTTTCTGCAGTGACAGTAATGAGAAAGAGGTTAGGGAGTAGACTGGACATAAGCAATGCACTTGGAGTGTTATTGTCCCCCATCACTCCCATAAGGGACCATCTAGTTACAGAAAAACAAATTCAGACTCCCACTGATTCTGCCTTATAATGAAGTCTATAATTATTTCTTTATACGTTTCAATATAATAATAATAGAACTAAAGTGCTCAGTAAATATAATGTGCGAGGATCATCCCAACTCCTCACCTCAACTCTGAAAAATTGCTTTCCTTAAAATCGGTCCCTGGTGACAAAAAGGGTTTAGTACCATTGATTTGAAGTATGCAGGAGAATATTCATGTATACAAATAGTACACATTTTGTACAAAGGACTTGAGTATATGGAAACTTTAGGATCTGTAGGTCCTGGAGCCAATGCTCAGGTATGAATGTTTGCTCACCAGTCTTTGGCAGTGGTCTTATGTTACTTTTGCAAAACAATTATGCTTCCCTATGTATTTAAAAACGTGTGGAAAACCTACTACGTACTAAATACTACATGAAGAAACATAGCACCTGCCTGTGAGAAAATCCTGGTCCAGCAGGAATGTCAGCCCCCAGACAATCATTAAAACCTTGGATCATCCCAGTTCTTGTAAAGAGACAACCTGGAGCCCAAGGTCAGAGAACTGCTGTTGCTTTCTCTTTTGCTCTGTCTGTGCAGCCAGTGTATTATCCAGTTCTTCTAACTCTACGTCTCTAAAATACCCACTTCTTTTGTATTTGTTTCTACTGCCTTCATTGCTATTTTCTTTACTTCTACCCACCACATGCTCTGTTGCTTGCACTAAAGCAGTATCTTTATTGGTTTTCTTCTTTCTATTTTTTTATTCCTAACATGCTTTCTCAAAGAGAAGTCCTCAAAATATCTTCAAACAGTCTACATCAGGTTATGATCCTCCTTACTAAAAGTTTCTGATAGGGTCCTATTGCATTCAGGATGGAACTTACAGACTCAGCTCTCTGATCAAATTTGTGCCACTCTCCTTGTTTCCTCCTCTACAGACTGGACTATCTGAAGAAGCATCACCTGCTACACTAAGAAGCGTTTCATTCTGGCTAGTAAAAAAGCTGTCAAATACTCTCTATATTATAAATTATATTTCCTAATAAAATATAGCACCTGGCACTGGTGCCACTATTACCAGATTACCAGCTTTCAGCATAATGTGTTTACATTAAGAAAAGAATGAAAATAAATTTTACCTATAAAATTCCCCTATGCTCCCAGTAACTGCAAAATATTTTAAGACTTACATCTTCAGCATTATGTCCATGAGATGAATGTGCTTACTATTTATTTGTATTTTAGACTATCGCACACAGCTTGCATTTGCATACTAACGTCACATAAAAGTTTAAAGACTAGATAGATGTTAAATGAAAATCTCAAAGTAAAGCAGTAAATATAAAGAAAAAACCCAATCCAATAAACTAACCTAGACATGTTGCATAATTTTGTGTCATTGGTTGGTTTTTCTAAATTGCTTTCAATGCAGAAAACGCAGCATAGACATAAAGTAGTCCATGAACCAGAAGATGGTTTCTGTGAACTCAAGTTTTTAAAACCCTAACTTTTAAAAGTCCAGAAGGGAAACATTACACTTGGCAGTTTTTCCTAATCTTAGGTTTTCCCAATAGCAAACGTAAAAATATGTATTTTCCTGTGTGGTTGGGGTGCAGGTAGTTTTATTTCCCAAGAGGACACTAGAAAGAAGGGAGATCTGCTAAAAGTTTTTCATTCTATAAGTGATTGGAAGGAATATTATCTGGGCTTGATGATGAAGTTCAGAGTTGCAAGTACAGCGGGGGAACTCTCTTCTTCCTACAAAATGAGAGCATTTATTATACCTAAAGTAGGATGTCTTTGGTTTGCATATTTAAGCTAAGGGCATAATAATGGCAACTATCAGAAAAACAAACAAAAAACAAACAAACGAACCAAAAAGTGACCAATTCATAAGGGGTGGGGATTTAGCTCAGCGGCACAGCGCCTGCCCGGCGAGCCCAAAGTCGTGATTTTGATTCCCGGTACCGGAAAAAAAAAAAAAAAAAAAAAAAAATTAATAATAATGGCAATTACTTGGAAGTATATAGGTAGGATGGGAGAATTTACCATGCACCAGACATTTAGTTCGACACTATACCTTTAAATTCATACTTAGGCCTTCATATCTGTGGGCTCTGTATCCATGAATTTGACCAATCACAGGCAGAAAATATTTTTTTCAAATTGCATCTATACTGAACATATACAGGTGATTTTTCCTTGCCATTAGTTTTAAAACATAAATACAAGTGTTTAATTGACTTTTGCATTCTAGTTAATATTTTAACTAATCTATAGATTGAAGTATAGGGAGGGTATGCACGGGTTGTATGCAAATACTAGACCATTTTATATAAGGGACTTCAGTATCATTAGATTTTTGGTATCCAGGGTAGTTCTTGGAAGCAATTTTCAACAGATACCCAGGAATGACTGTCTTTTAATCTTCACAATAATTCCATGAGACAAATATTATTATCTTCACTTTACAATTATATATATATATATATTTGATGTGATATCTAATCTCTAAGCCTGATTCAAGGCCACTTTTTTTGGTACTGAGAATTGAACTCAAGACCTTGTACTTGCCAGGCAGGTAGTGTGCCACTGAGCTATGTCCCCAGTCCTAGGCCACTTCTGAGCTACTGCTCAAAGAGGATGATTGTAAAATCTTCCAGTCACTTTTGGGGACATTCTAATGAATAATCACATTTTGTTACATAGCCAAAGCTTGAGGCAAGTGTGTCAAAATAAGGCAAATTAAAATTGATGCATCTATCATCTTTATAGCAATTGCATTCAGTCATGACTATATAACCATCACCTCTTTAGGAATGAGTGCTAACGAAGCTATTGCCACCTACAACTTCCTCCTATGCCCAGTTCTAATCCTCCATTTCCAGTTGCCTTGAAAAACTATACTAGGTAGGTATTCTTCTGGACAACTAATTCAATATTATAAATAAAAATTCATAATTATTTCCTGCCATTGTACTTCTAGTCTTGTGTACCTTACCTTTGTTATTAAAGAAACCAGAGGCCAAGTGTGACGGTACACTCCTGTAACCACAACATTCTGAGAGGCTAAGGTAAGAGGAGCACAAATTCAAGCTGATCCTGCACAACTTAGCAACATAGTGAGACCCTATCTCAAACTTTAAAAAAAATTAAAAAGGCTGGGGATGCAGCTTAATACGAAGGTCCTGTGTTCAATCTCCAGGTCCCACACACAGAAAGAAAGTCGTATCTCTATAGTCACTCTGATTTGAAATGCTCTTTCTTGATCTTTTATCATTTACTGTTCCCTCTGGCTGATTAATCCATTGATAAATCTCATTATAATTATCAATCCTTGTGGTTTGGGTGTGTTCCCCTAAAGTTCATGTGTCAAAAATTAGATTCTTGATAGGTGTTTGTTATGGTTTGTGTCTGCGTGTCCCCCCAAAGCCTCTTGCAGCCATGGGGCAGGCTTTTAGAGTTTGACTGATTATGGGTGTGAGAGCTACACCTGCCCTGGGGTGGATAGTTTGCATATGTAAGGGAGGGGAAGAGGCTGCTTCTGGCCATTTCCTCCCTCTTTAGTGCTTGTTGCTTTTGCTGTGTTCTGCCGCCATGTTCTGTAGCCCTCTGCCATGTGCCACTCTGCCTTGTAATCTGCCAAGTATGGACTGAAACCTCCAGAAACTGTAAGCGAAATAAACTTTTCCTTCCTTAATTTTGAGCTTCAGGTATTTTGTCCCAGCAACGAGAAAAAAGTAACCAAGACAGTGTTGAAAATTAGATTCCTGATACAAAGGTGTTGAGTGCTAATGGGAGGTACTTGGGTTATAGAAGCACCGTCCTCACAAAGGGGTTACCATATTATTGTGAAAGTGGATTTGTTGTCACAAAAGTATATTCCTTATAAAAGGATGAGTTAATCTCATTGCTCTTCTGCCTTCCATCAAGGGATGATGCAGCAACAATGTACTCAGCAGACACTTAGAAACTGATACCTTGACCTTGGTATCTTAGTCTCCACTACTGTGAGAAATAAATTTGTTTATTAATAATTTCCAGTTTCAGTCAATTATAGCAACACAAAAGAGACTAGGACAGGACCCATCCATTCTTCACTCTTCACGTGAATATTTATCACCAACAGAATGGAAGGAGAAATGACATTGTGATTTTCTGGCTACAGCTTCCTTGTCTTTCTTTGTATTTTGTTCTTTTAGATAAAGTGGGAGGACAAGGCTCTAGAAGATGATGACAGAATCTTTAGAAGGAAAGAATTTGAATTCCTGAACACTACATAAAAGTGGGTGACCTTCTAGCCAAGGATGTAAACCTTAAACTGTAGTCACTGAGTCAGAATTTATTTGAGACACCTTTATGTTACCAGTTTCATCTATCCTACTATGATTACTCCCTGCATATCAGGTATTAATACTAGGCATTTTCTATTACTTAGTTCATTTAACTCTTTGAGTAATACTATAAGGAATATATTATTACTGTTTCTATGTTACATAAACAAAACTGGAGAGTATATATTTTAAGAAACTTAAACAGTCCCACAGGTAAGTTTCAGAACCAATGTTCAAACCCAGGATTGTCAGATTCTGTCTTAGTTACTTTTTAATTGCTGGGGCAAAATATCCAACTCACACAAGGAGGAAATGTTTATTTTAGCTCTCTATCTGTATGGGTTTCAGTCCATAGTTGGCTGGCTCCAAGGCAGCATGGCATGGCAGAGGAGAAACAGTCTATGATATGAAAGGCAGGAGGCAGTGAGCCTTCCTTCTTTCCCTTTTTATTCCACCCAGGGTACAAGCCTATTGGTTGGCCACTCATACCCAGCGTAGGTCTTCCCTCTTTGGTAAATTCATTGTTTATACCCAGAACTATGCTAAACCTATCAGTGGACTCATCTAGTACTACATACCCTTGATACAATATCACTACCCATGACCCAGTCACCTCCCCAAGTCCCCATCTATGAGCACCTGTGGCTTTGGGGTATCATCCATAACAGTTTCCAATATCCAGTTCTTAACACTGACCTCTCTTCCTTGTAATTTATGTATTTCAGTAATTTTAAGAATTAAAGTTCAGGTGATATAGTTCCTCTGTCTTTATACTTTTTTGAGACATATTTTCAACATTTTGCCTTATTGAATCCCTAAAAGTCTAATTTCTACAAAATCCTCTTAACTGTGAGTATTTCAAAAAGAATTGTTAAACTGAAATAGCTTACATTTCACTAACAAATACTTAAGGAGCAATGTTTACCAAATACTGTCACAGACATTGGGTGACTATGAAAGAGATATTGGCAAAAAGATAAAAATTATAACAGAAAACATAAGAATATTTAATAAATGTATTCTGTGAGGTATGAACAGCAAGCACTATTTCCCATTTTTTGTATAAGAAGAACTTGTGAGATTGGTTTAAGATTAGCCCAATGCCATACACTAAGCTAATGACAGGACCCAGGTCACTTGATCACAGACATTCCAAAGAATCTATTCTAGGCGAGTGAAGATGAGAGGGAAGGATGTTCTTGAGGCCCTGGCTGCACTCTTTCGAAAGCTATTGCTGGGATGATCTTAAAATATGAATAAAATGTTCAGCCAAGTACTTTTTTTTTTTTTTCATAAGAAAACAAAAAGACTGTGAAATTGTCCTTATCATGTAGTACACGGAGTGGCAGAGACAGCACACAGAGATGTGCTATAAAGATATCTCTGCATAACAGCGCATAGAAATCAGGCAGACAGAGAGCAGCACTCAATTCAGGCAAACACATTATAGGAATGGCTAATTCACAACATTTCATTCTTAGCTTCTAAGCATATAGATCAGTTTACATAAATGCCCAAATCTTTTTTTTTATTTCCTACATTCACAATGAAAGTATTGCATTCAGAATGGGAAGGAATAGCTAACGCTCCCTTGGAGAGCTTTTTACATTCTAAAATATAACACATGCACGGCTGTGTTTCAGAAGTAATTGATCACCCGAGTGATGCATTCACAACTCAGTCACATTAGCTTTGTACTTTTTTGGCCCCTTGGGGGAAAAAAAAGTCATGTGGCCAACTAATTTTCTGCCTATCCGCAATGCAGAGAAACATATTTTTATCTTTAAAGCAAACAAAATGCCCTTCCTGGGAAATGTTCAAGGACACTTTCAAAATGGACACAAATCCTTACCGCATTAAAAAGCCAAGTTGCAAACTAAATTTCCTATTCCAGATAGCTGAAAGAAGAAATGAGGAAAAATATATAAAAAGAACATCCTCGCATTATGAAAGTTTCCTATAAATGCAATTATTCAGAGAGAGATACAATATCTATGCATGTGTGCTCATCTCTAAAATAAGTCTGGCAAGTAAAACTACATAGTGTACACATAGTGTACTTTCTTGTCTTTCACCAAATTATAAAACAGATGGTGCCTTTCTTTCCTATGTGTCATCTTCAAGGGTATCAATTTAGTCATTTTTTTTAAATTTGCTTTTCATGATGTCTTTTTTATGTAAGACTTTGCCATCAATTTATAATTATAATTTATAATTTTTCTGAATTTCAATTATAAATAAGAAAAAACATATATAATGGTTTATGAGCCTTAGTACTACTGACATTTGAGATTGGAAACATCTAACAGTAGCAATAAAGGTCAAAGGACTCTCTTAGTACTAGGGATATAGCTCAGCAGCACAGCACTTACCTGGCAAGCACAAGGTCCTGAGTTTGATTCCCAGTACCAAAAAGGGGGGGCTCTCTTGTATATTGTGGGCTAGTTGGTAATGTCACTGATGTGTACTGTCTGGACGCCTGCAGAAATCCCCTCACCAGACTTTGCCATATAACAATCCAAAATATCTCTAGACATTGTCAGTTGTCCCCACGTGGGGATGAATATCAGAAAATAAATTCACCAGACTGAGAAACACTGAAATACACTGATGGTGCAGTTTTCTTCCTCCACACTAAACACTAAAACAGAGTAATTCATCATGAAGCAAAAATGCACTCCATAAACACCTTTAGCTCCCTAGCTTTTCTAAATCCATTTAGAATAATTTAGAATCACATATCCCCAAAAATAGGAGCTGGAGGTCTTTCAGTGAAAAGTAGGTCTAACACTGAAGCAAACAGGTACAGGCAATAATACTCATTCTGTGGTTTCACCGCAGGCCTACAGTCCGATTTAGCTCCAGTCGTGCCCAAAAGGAATGCAAAATTGTCTACATTTTTAAAATATCTGTGATTCCTTTGTGGTTCAAAGGTATCTGAAGAGACCAATCTACCCCAAATTCAGGGAGAATGTGCCTGACGTGGCTTCAGGGCCCCTGCCCTTGAGTAATACTTTCACAAGCATACAGTGAAATGAAACTACAGGTGAGGAAAATATTAGACCTAAAATAGTTAAGACTTAGAGGTGTCCTTGGACTTGGACTTGCCAGTTGGCTTGTTGATTCATCATTTTTCAAGGAAATGCAACCCATGTGCCAGTCTTGGTGCTAGACACTAGGGATATGAAAATAATAGGATGGTATGGATCCGGTATCTGGAAAAGAAGGAGAACTATCATCTAATGAGGCACTCCCATGGAGCCTAGTTAACGCACATGAAGTCCAGAGTAAGTGGTACCATCCAGTCTTACAAGAAGGAACTGAACAGTGATGCACACTTGCAATCCTAGCACTCTGGGAGCTGAGGAGGAGGACTGCAAAGGAGGTCCGTGCCTGAGCAGTTAACATCTTAGCGAGATGTTGTCTCAAATGAAAACATTAAAAAGGGGCTATGGATTTAGCTTAATGCAAAGGCCCTGGGTTCAATCCCAGAACTGCAAACAAGCAATAAACTGGGCACTGACACGTGAAGATGTTAAATAATTAACCATAAAATAATAATTTTAAGTAATAACCACACACCAGTGTACCAAATCCATAAGCGAATATATGTCTGCATATCAGCAATAGTATAAAGAAAGTAGGGGAGAAGTTAATTCTACCTTGAAAGGTAAGAGACATCTTCACAAACAGTGGATACCTATACAAGATCCTTAAAGACTAATAGAAATTATTACTTTTTCATCTCCCATTTACTTGTTCAAATGTTCAACATTCAAAAGCTTATGAGCCAACAGTGTATGAAGGTGCTGGGCTGAGAGTAGAGGGGCAGAAGCAGGACTTCTCAGACCAGCAGTATCCATGTCAGTACTTACATATCAGAAATGCACATTTTGAGGCCTTCTCAGGCAAAAGCTCTGAAAAATGAGCACATGAATTTGTGCTTAACAAGTGCTGTGGCTTGGGGCTTATTATTTTGCAAGGGGAAACAATAAAATATAGGACACATATTTTATACAATTATTTATAATGGTCACCCAAAGAATCATATATAAGAGAGTACAGGAAATCTATCCACACACTAAGACCAAGGAATCTAGCCGAGGGCCTGGATCCCAAGGAAATGTCCTTCATGAGTCCAGCTGAAGACAGAGCTCATAACAATGCCTCCCATGAGTCCAACTGAAGGCCAAGAGCCCATAGCAATATCTAATGTGGGCCTGTTTCATGGATCTGCACTGGGAAAGCCCAAAGATCAGTGGTAAAATCTAGAAAGTCTGTTGCGGTGGGATGAAGGATATGTGCTAGTAGGCTGAGGGATCTGCACTGGAGCCAGGAAGAGACCCTCAAAGCAGAACCAGAGTGTCCCTGAGAGGTACCACAGCCATCCTCAGCAACAGTGAGGTCCTGAGCTCCTCCAGTGGTGAAGACAGCTGAGTTCCCATCAGGAAAACCATCACAGCAAGCTTCTCCAGGAGACAGGCAGTGCACCATCTTTCCCTCTGGAGCCAGGAAGCAATGCTCAAAGTGAGGACCAGAGCCCCCCCAAAGTGAACCAAAGCTATTCTCAGTACCAACAAGGTCCCGAGCTCCTCAGAGGATGAAAACAGCCAAGTTCATCAGGAAAGCCAGCATGACAAGCTCCTCCAACAAAACCAATAGCTCATTACAGCTTCCACCAGATATGGGTTACAGATAATGGGTTACATCATGCCAAAATGCTGATCTCCTCTTCTCTGTGTGGCCACCTGTGGGCTTGGAATAAAGCTCCAGATTGTTACCTCCAATTATGAGAAGCCTCGTTAATATTTTCCAAAATGTTGAAAAACATCCACTTTCAGTAATGGTCTTAGTGTGAAAACACTTGGCAAGTTGTAGTAGACAACTGCCATCAACTCCAAAAGAGACAGAAAACCATACAGTGAACCACTGAAGAAGTGTTCACTCAAGAGATGAAACATGAAAGAACTTTAAACTTGACCTAGTCTTCTTCTGTGACCAGTGACATTTTCTCTTCTTTCCTTTAATCCATTCTTTCTGCTCAGGTAAAGGCCCTGCTTACAATTGAAAAATAACAAGGATCTCTCCCATGTAAGATAGAAAATGCTTTTAAGAGTTGGGGAGAATAGACACAAAAAAATCTATTTCAAATGGATTGCACATATAAATGTGAAAAGTAAAATACAAACTTTTAGCCAAAATATAAACATTTTAATTTTCTTAAGGAAGACAAATTTTCTTAATATACATGAGGTACTCACTATAAAACAGAACAAAATAAGTTGATAAAATATATCATATTAAAATTTAAAACCTCCTCTTGAAAAGTTATCAAGAGTGAAAATTTAGTCCACAGAATGAAGAGGACGCACATATATTTAATATATATGTAATATCTATACATATGTGTATCTCCTACATATCAAAAAAACTATAGATATGTCTATTTATTTATCTACCTATTTCTATATGTCTTACATATTAAAAGAAAAATACAGACCCAATAAAAAATACACAAATCCTTGCATTGACACAAAAGAGGCCAATAAACATGAAATCATGTTCAGTCTCATTGTTCAATGGGGAAGTAGAAATTGAAACCTCAATATGATCCTATTATACACATGACAGAGTGACTAAACTTAAAAACACTGACAATAGCAAACAAACTCTTCCAAAGTATAAGTTCAGCAGGAGAAATTATTTGGCAATATTGTACATACTATGTATAAACAACTCCATTTCTAAGTAGACTCATTTCTAGATAGTCTCTCTCTCTCTTGTTCTCTCTCCATGTCTCTCTGTGTCTGTCTCTGTCTCTGTCTCTCTCTCTCTATATATATACACACATATATATCTCCAATTAGAAAGTACACAGTATCTATCTAAAATAGATAAATAAATAAATCCTGAAATATTTATGCAATGGAATACTAGAAGAAATAAGAATGAATATGACACAAAAATACATTCTTTATGACTGTTTAAAGAGTAAAACCATGAAAACTTATCTATGTTATTAGACGTCTGGGAATGTTAGTGACTAGAAGGAAACATGAAGGGGGAACTTCTGGGGATTACCAATGTTTTATCCCTTTTATCACTTGATTTAGATACTGATTATATGAATATTCTATATCAAGATGTGCCAAAATGTGTATGTTTCAAGGTGGATTCTTATAAAATATATATGTACTTTTATTAATGTGTATAAATGTACTTTATAAGTTTTTAAAAAATCATACCAGGCCAATTCCTCTTCAAAAGTAATCAGTCTAGACTCAGAGATAAACTTCTATTTTCTTGCTGTACCTCCCCGTTATCAAATGTCCACACCCATTCTCTGCTTTCAACAAATTCTGCATACATACTGCCAATGCCTTAAGTTTTTAAGTATTTCCCATTGACCAGCACAGGCCCAGAACATCTGGAATTTCCATAAATAATTGTTGAATAGCTGAATGAATAAGTGAATGAATGAGCACAAAGGTCCTTTTTGTGATTTCTTTTCTAATCAATGATTCACAGTACAGCCAAAATGACCTTGAACAGCACAGTTCTGCTGGTAACATATTCTTGCTGAATTCTCTAGGAAAAATCCAAGCTCCTTGGAAAGGTGAGACCCTCCTTCAATATGTGGCTCCTGACTTCATCGCTAGGTCCACCTATCACTATCCTGTACACATGGTGAGACTCAAATGACAGGGGCTTCCAAGCTCACCATCCTTGAGTATTTGCCCATTCTGTTTGCTCTTCTGAGAGTACCCTTTGTCATTTTGAAAATGTTTTATTCATTATTTACATCATTCTTTGACATCATCTGATTTAAGATGCTTTCTTTGACTATCTCAGGTGAAGAGTTCTGTGTGTGCTTATTAGTCTACTTCTCTGATACCTCCCTGAAGGTGGGTACCATGTCTTATCTCCGAATGTTTACACTTAGGATAATCCCTGATATGTATAATATATATAGAAGAAATAATACTAAAGGAATAAATGGCATTCTAAACACCATCATACCAGAGTGTAATAGCTTCTTTATTCTTTTTTTCAGGGTGTGAAAAACTACAGGGAAATAATCTGATCCTCAATAAGTGATAGTCTTATAAAGAGACTTTTGTTGTATTTTATCAACAACTTAACTAGCTATGAAAATACTTAAGATAGACTATATCATAGAAACACTGACATCACTTAATCTTCATAATGACCCCATAAGGAAAGTTTATTAATGTCTCCATTTATTATATATGAGGAAAATGAGTTTCAAATAAGTTTAGTAACTGCCTATGGTGACTCAGTAAAGTTTGTACTTCAACTTTTGTGACTACAAAGCCATATACTCTTTCCTGGTGCCTACTCAAGCTGTTTTGTAAGTGTCAGACTATAGAAATTACTGATGAGGTTCTATAATCTTCAAACGTTTTTCCTCAGGTACCTCCTGTATATTGCCTAAAGGAATTTTCATATTAATGGCAATGTGACTTTTACTGTAATAATTTTTCTAAATGTAAATATTCACCTTAGCGCTCAGTCTCATATAATATAGAATGAAATTGTATAATATTCTATCATTCACATTTTAGGGATCCAAGATTCTTGCTTTGAGAAAAAGTAAAACAAATAGCTCAAAGCAGAAAAGCACTACAATAGTACTGAATACAAATTAAAGTAAGAGAGGGAACCCACTTTCCAGCCTCCCTTTTGTCCTTCTTAGACAGAAGCTATCTTTCCCTCAATAAATTCTACCTACTCTTAAAAATAACAAATTAAAATAAGACTAAACTCCCAAGATTATTTTGCCTTAGAAATACTTATGTGCCAATACACATTTCTTATATCTATCCACTGAAAAGATCTAAGAAAAATGACTAGCATAGTAGTAATGGGAATCCCTATTTTGATTTCCAAATTCCATTTTTGACTAAAAGGAGAGTTCCTTGGAGAAATGGCTGCGTTAAAGTCTGGAGCAGTTTGTGATAAGCCTGAAGAATCTAGTTATACTTGAAAGCCAGGAGTAAGATATCAAAAATCACTAGCTTCATGTCAAAAGTTCCCACTGACCAAGTAAGGGAAAATTTGGGGAAAATAAATTGTAGTAGTGGATTGAAGCATATCAAATGTGTTTAAGTCAGTGAGTTCCTATGAACAACTAGTAGTTTGTCACTGGAAGATGTTGGTAGGCAAAGTCATTATCTTGAAAAGTGGTAGATAAAGAGAAAGAAGCACCATTAGTCCTGCCTTTTCTAAAGAAAGTATACTAAAACATACCCTAGTAGTGATAGATGTTAGTAAGTAAAAATAAAATAATTCCTTGGAATATATGAATAATTAATTAGAATGCTAATTTTGTACATAACAATTTACAGTCCTTAAAGAAATAATGGAACTAGAAACGCAATGATAAACACCAGGTGCTAATAACAAAACAAGAGATAACTAGATATTAATAGTCTCATAATAGAAAAAGACAATATCACCTATAAATGCATTTACCAAAAAATATTGAACTACAATCTATTTATGAGTCTAGATCCAACTGCTAATTTTCAAGAAACACAAGGGACAACAGAACATATTAAATGGAATCATCAAGGGCCATGGTGCCTGAAACTCTATAGAATACACAATTCAGTTTCACCAGTGAATAATTTGGAAAGAGAGAAAGAGAGAAGGCACTTATGAAATCCTATAGAACACACAATCTGACTTAATCAATGAAAAATTTGTCAAAAATGAGAAAGACAGAGAAGTACAATTCATTAACTAGAATTAAGAGCAGTAAAACCAACTCTAATATGTGCCCTTTACTTTGCTTCTGATTTAAACAATCTCATTGGAATTGGAAGTAAGAACTGGATATCTGCTGATACTAAAACTTATTTATAATTTTAGGTATAATATTATGTTTGTGATTTTTAAAGTCTTTACCTTTTAGAGATAGATGCTAAAATGCTAGCGATGACTTGAAACAATAGATACAATTGGCTTCAAAATAATATAGGTAAGGGAGATGTGGGTGGGAGTGTTAATGAAAAAAAAGAGGAAAATGACTTGGTAACTAGGTAATGATACCTGAGAGTTACTTTTTTATTGTTATTTTTCTGTCGAGTCTTGTAATTTTTCACACTAAAACACCTATTAACAATCTTGGTTTAAAAGTTGGACCCTTATGTACTGGTTAGCTTTGCTTTGTTTCACTTTCCCCAGTGTGGCAGACTGACAACTGATGGTCAACTTGTAACACCCAGCTGAACTGAACCAGCATGGTGCTGGGTGTGGTAGCCCACCTGAGGACTGTTGCTGGCAGGATAAGAGGCAGAACTGGAGAAGATAAAGAGAAGCTGTAGGAAACTGTTGGTTTTCCTGGAGGACCTTGTCATTCTGGCTTTCCTGATGAATTTGACTGTTCCCATCATCACAGGAGCTCAGGACCTTTTTGTTGCTGAAAACGACTACCATTCACTTTTGGGGAGCTCTGGTCCTTACTTTAAGCATCACTTCCTGCCTCTGGAGGGGAAGATAGTGCACAGTTCAATCTGGAGAAACTTGTTGTACTGGCTGTCCTGATATGAACTCAGCTGTTGTCATCATCAGAGGAGCTCAGGACCTCACTGTCACTGAGAATAGCTGTGGTACTTTTGTGGGGAGCTCTGGTTCTTACTTTCAGCATCACTTTCTGGCTTCAGTGCAGATCCTTCAGCCTGCTAGCACAGATCCTTCATCCCACTGGCACAGACTTTCTAGCTTTCACCACTGACCTTTGGGCCTTCCCAGCGCAGATCCTTGAAACAGACCTGCATGAAACATTGTTCTGAGTTCTTGGCCTCTAGTTGGACTCATGGGGGTCATTGTTATGGGCTCTAGGTCTTCATCTGGACTCATGAAGGACATTGCATGGGATCCAGGCCCTCAGCTGGGTTCTTTTGGTCTTTAGTGTGTGGACAGATTTCCTGCACTCTCTTTGTATATTATTCTTTGGGTGACTATTATAAAATAACCCTATAAATTGTGTGTCCTGTATTGTTTCCCCTTGTAAAACACTGACTGCAATACTCAATCAATGGTGATCAGAAATTATTATATACCCTGTACCATAAATAAACATTTTATAATTTCTAAATTGTGCATTCTTCTGAGTAGTGTGATGAAATATTCAGCCATCGCTGTACATCCCTGGAAATTTATCTTTTGTCTATCATATCCACCCTGTGTCTGTTACCCACACCTTAGTCACTTAGGCATCTCAGGTATCAGATAAACTGTCAAGGTATGACAATGCTTGTGTTAACATATTTTTACCCTGCATAAAAACCATGACCAGCTCAGGTTTAGGGTTTGCCCTTGTTATTAGCTGTCCCTGTCAAAGGCAAAAGTAAAAACAAAAAGTACCTACTGTACCCCTCTTCCCTAGGTGAATTCTAGGTGAATAGTACTTTATGAAAGCATCAAAATGCATTCAAAGTGTTTTATTTTGATTTAGGATGAGGAGAGCAAACACAAAGGTTTATATTGGGCCAGGTGTGGTGGCACATACCTGTAATCCCAGCATTCGGAAGGCTGAGGCAGGAGGATCTTTGCAAGTTCGAGACCAGCCTGGACTACAAAGAGAGCTCAAGGCCAGCCTGAACTGCATAATGAGATCCTGTCTCAAAAAGACAAAAAAGAAAAACAAAACAATGCTTGTGTTCAAATAACCCTCATTCTACTTAATATTGGCAGAAGAAAAAGAGTGATTCTGGAGATTTTATTACAGTATATTGTCATAATTTTTGTATTTTATTCTCTTGCTAGATGTAATTTACAAGTTAAAATTTATGACAGATATGTATGTTTAAAAAATAATGTGTATTGGCTCAGTACTATTCATAGGTTCAGGAACTGACTGAGGTCTTGCAATGTAGACCCCATGGATAAAGACACTACTCTAGTGTTCTTTTTTGCTCCTTGAAATCAATTCCATTTGCCCATTTGGATTTTATCCTAGTATAAAGGAGATCAATATACCTATTTATATTCTGTAATAAAAAAAGTATGCAAGTGTAGATTTTTAATTTTTAAAATTTTCTTGGAGTTACATGGCTCTGAGTGCTAAAAATTTCTTTTGAATTCAATAATTATAATTATTGACAGTACAGAACATAATTAAAATTTAAAAATAAACATCATAAAGGTCAATAAATAATTACCAAAATAAAAGAATAAACAAGTCCCTGCAAATACAGGGCACAAAAAAATGGCAGTTTCACATACTCAGGGGGTTGTTGTTTAATTTCCAAGTGTTTATGGAGTTTTTGGAGTCTTTTTTGTCATTAATCTCCAATTTCATTGCACTGTGGTCAGATAATATGCATGGGATAATTTCAATTCTTTTGCATTTATGTAGGAATGCTCTGTGGGCTACAATGTGGTCTATTTTAGAGAAAGTGCCATGTGCAACTGAGAAAAATGTGTATTCTGATGTTGTGGGGTGGAACACTCTATACATCTGCTAAGTCCATCTATCAAGTCTGCACAAATTTGGTTCAGATCTATTATTTCTTTGCTGATTTTTCTGTCTAGTTGACCTATCTCTTTGTGTCAAAGGGGTGTTGAGGTCCCATGTTACAATAGTGTTATTAATTATATAGGTTTTCATGTCGGTTAAGATTTGTCTTATATAATTTGGTGCTCCGATACTTGGTTCGTACGTGTTTATGATTTTTATCTCATCCTCTTGCAGTTTTCCCGCAACAAGTATGTAGTGACCTTCATTATCTCTTTTGATTGTCCTCAGTTTGAAGTTTACATTGTCTGCAAACATAATAGCTACACCTGCTTTTTTCTGGGTTCCTGTTGCATGGAGGATTGTTTTCCATCCTTTGACTTCTAGTCTATGGATTTCCTTTTGAGTAAAATGTGTTTCCTGTATACAGCATAATGCTAGATTTTGTTTCTTAATCCACAATGCCAGTCTGTTTCCTTTGACTGGTGAATTGAGACCATTTACATTTATGGTTATAACCGGTATGTATTGACTTATAATTGTCATATTATTTACTTGCTGTAGGTTTCCTACATTTAATTGTTTGCTCTGCTTGAGGGTTTCTTTCTATTTTTTTTTTCTTGAAATTGCGGTCATTTTTTTCTCTGGCTAGAATGTCTTTTAATAGTCTTTGCAGCGATGGTTTGGCACTCATGTAGTTCTTCAGTTGTTCTTTGTCATGGAAGTATTTTATTTCTCCATTGAATTTGAAGGATAGTTTGGAAGGGTACATCAGTCTTGGTTGGAAGCTGTTTTGTCTCAGGACCTGTAATACTTTGCTCCAGGCTCTTCTTGATTGATGGTTTGTGTTGAGAAGTCTGTCATAATTATGATGGGCTTTCCTTTATAGGTGATCTGTTTCTTTTCTCTAGCAGCTTTGAATATTCTATTCTTTTGCTGGAGATATGCGATCTTGACTATTATATGTCTGGGTGTAGTTTTACTTTGGTTATGGCTAGTTGGAGTTCTATATGCCTCATTTATCTGTATATCAGGTTCTGTTTCCATGCTTGGGAAATTTTCTGCTATTATTTCTTCAAATATTCTCTTTATGTCATTTGTGTTGCCTCCTGCTGTTTCATTGACTCCTATTAGTTGTACATGATTCCTCTTTGCCTCATCTTTCAGCTGTTGAACTGATTTTTCCTGGTTCCTTGTTGATTTTAGGAGATCGTTTCTTTCATGATCACTAGATGCCTTGCTGCCTTCAAAATCTGAAATTCTATCTTCAGCTTCATTCAAGTGGTTTTGGCAGCTTTCAGTGGAAGTTTTGATTTCCTGGATGTCTCTTTGAATATGTTTCATGCATTCTAATTCATTGCTATATTTTTCATTTAATGTTTCCATCCATTGCCTATGTTCATCTAGTTTTTTATATGTTTCTTCTTCAGATGTGCTGAGCAGTTCTTTCATTATTATTGTCATTTCATTTTTTGCCTGAGAGATTATTTCTGATCTTATCTTTTCTATGGCCTGATGGAGTTGTTTCTTTATTTCCACTGCTATCATTTCAGCAATTTCAAATGTGTGTTTAACAAGTTCTCCTATGTCAGTGTCTCCTGGACTTGTTCTGAGTGGGGTGGAGTTCTGAGATTGTGTTTTTGTCCTCCATCGTTTCATGTTTGATACCAGATGCAGAAAGTTCAGTCTCCTTCTTCCCTAGCAGCTCAGCAAAAGTCGCTATTGTCTCTAGTTTTCCTGGTGGTCAGGTTTGCCCCTCAGTATCCGCTCAGATGCACTGCTTAGTCTGGGATTTTCTGGCAGATAGTGAAGTGTATCTAGTTCTGCCAGGTCTCAGACATGAACCATGATGTCAGCTGATGGCAGACCATCTGACCCAGCATCCCCTCGCAGCTCAGGGCATGTGTATGACCCAGAATTGGGTTGCACTGGTAGTGCAATCCTAGACCAGTGGTTCTGTGTCCCCAGGCAGTTTGAGGTACAGGCAAAACCCAGACATGAACTGCAGGGTTAACAGTTTGTGGACCACCTGATTTTGTGTCACCAGGCAGCTCAGGACATGCACAGGAGCTAGATGCAGGCTGCACTGGTGGTGATCACAGACCACCTGTGTCTATGACTTCCAGGAGGTCAGGGTGTAATTAAACCCAGGCCTGAACCAAGGTGCCAGCAGCTCACGGCGTGCCTGCTTTAGTACCTCACACAGCACAGGGCACATGTAGGATGGGCCCACACACAGACTCTGGTGGTATAAGTTTGCGGGCCTTCTGAGTGAGGATATCCTGTCTGCTGGCAGTTTCACATACTAAGGAAATTAGCTCTATTATGTAAAATCAATTATTATGAGAAAATTACAAATGAAGTCTAAGAAATTTTCACCCAACTCCTACTTGGTAAAATTGAAAATGCAATTAGTTAAAATGCATTTGGGTTGATTTAAATTATATGAACATCAGAAATAAGAAATAACTAATAATTTCATTAGTTAGGTCTTCTGAAACTCAAAGGTATTTTTGATTACCATAGTAAAATGGTCTGTGATGTTACAAAAACCTTTCAAGGAAAAATAGTTTAAAGTTTAACATTATTATTTTAAAAATATTTCTGGCTTTCAAATAATGTTCTAGGAAAGTAGATGATTATGTCAGTCTGTATAACAAGCCAACAATATTTAGATCTCAAACATTAAAAAAGGCTTTTGGTACAAAATCATTAAAAATAAATAATTTTCAAAGGAGAACAACATACATTATAATGGAATTTTCAGCCCTGGGAAATTTCTTGTATTATGCAAAGATAAATGGAAATGGCTAGGTCTCATTAATTTCCTAAAACAAAGTTTAGAGAGTATGCAATTCAGACAATGAAAACCATTCTCTCTGGACCTTTGACTGCCTTGCTTATAAATCATGATCAAAGTCCTCCTAAATGATTCTACTTAACTTTTGAGATCACCCTTGACCTGCAGCGGCCCTAGGGAAAGGAGAAAATCGGGGTGATGTCTTAGTATTTGGACCCACAGAAGCTCAAAGTAACCTCTATGGCCACTAATATAAAAATAGGTTTGGTAATATAAATTTAGCTGCCATAACAACAAACACAAATGGGCTAAGGATGAGCCAGAAAACTTGCCACCTGCTTAGCTGGAAGTTTCAAATTCTTCTCCATACTTTTGCCATCTGCAGGGCTCATATCCTCTACAACTCTGGATCCTGACAGAATTGCTTGCCTCATCGGGGCCACTGCCCTCCTCAATTCCTTTTCCCAAAAGATGAGCTCCCACACTAATTCTGCCTGCCCCTTTTCTCCCAGACAGAAAACCAACACACTTAGAACAGTGCCTCCACAATGATTTTTTTGTTCATTTTTGATCTTTGAAAGATTTCTCTCTATGAGAAATTATGCTTCCTGCATTATTCCATCATTGAAAATATGGCATTTTCTGGTAAAAAAAAAAAACAAAAAAACAAAAAAGCAAAAAACAAAAAACCAAAAAAAACAGTTAGTCAAGCAAAAGCATTTTTCAATACTTACCACTACTCGGGAGTAAGCATTTATTAGTAAAATAATGACCTTCTACAAAGTACAGTATCCATCACTATAGTAGCATTTTAGCACTCAAAAGCTCTTTGACGGTGGGCGATTTAACCTCCCTAAAGCTTGGTTTTTTCATCTGGAAATGCAAACAGTAATAGTTCCTGTGTTTGACTTGTGGAGATCAAATGAGTTAATTCATGGAAAGCTCCAAGCGCCCTTGTGGCACAAAGAGAAACCTTAGTAACTGGTGACCCTGTTGCTGCAGTACTTGTTTTTGCTGACACTGTTGATTTTGTTATTATTGTCATATGTATAATAGATATATCTTTTCAATGTCACTGGGTTCCAGTTCTTCAACTTCTGTAATTATAATTTCATATATATACAAGGGAAAAAATCCAAATGTTACAAATATTTCAAGTTACTTGGCTTCATGCCTCATAAATGAAGGAGACTAACATATTTTAAATAGTCCCTAAAATGAAAGAAGTAACATTTCAGAGGGTTGAGGGAGGATAGAGAGTCAGAAAGTGAGAAGGAATTCCTAAGACCCTGTACCAGAGATGTGAATATCTTCTGCAGGGTTTCACAGAAAGCTGGTGTACGCATGTCTCAGATGTTAATCTGGTCTTTTGTAAAACCTTCACCCTCCTCAATATATGTCTACCTCTCAGTGAACTGCTTATCTTTTCCTACAATCTTTCTCCAATCTTGCTTTCTCTTTTAGTCATCATCTGCAAGCTTTTCAAGACTCATACTAGCTACAGTATGATATCCACCTGACATGCCAGCAAATTTTGATGAATATTGATATTTAGAAGCTAGAATGAATTTAAACAGGGTGTAACTAGCTTATACAAAATAAAATGGAAATTTAGGCACATGTTCACTCTTTTTTTTTTTTTTCCTATTTTACCCCATACAATTCAATCAGAAAACAGAGTTCTGAGGAATAAAGTTTCAAAACCAATACACCAATGTTATGGCTTGTATCTAGATGTCCCACAAAGCCACATGGTAGCGCTTTTCAGAGGTGGCTGAATCTAGAATATGTGATGCTGGAATTAAGAATGTGATATTGGGACTGATATTGATGGATTAAGGGTGACCCACCCTGAGTAGGGACAAAAAGACAGCAGCTGCCATCACTTCCTGCTTGTTTGCTACTTTACTGCTTGCTTCCTGCTGCTATACCATGACCATTTCTCCTCTGTGATGCCCTTTGCCCTGCCACTCTGTCTTGGAGCCAGTCAACTATGAACAGAAACATCTACAAATTGTGAGCTACAATAAACTTTTCCTCCTTTAACTCTGTATGTCTAGTATTTTGTCTCAACAAGACAGAATTTCGTACACAGATCTGGGGCCAGCTACTGTGACTGTAGCTGACCTTGTTCTTCAGGACCTATGGAACTGGCTTATGGGCAGAGTCTGGAAAGAGCTGGAAATGCCAGCTGAGAAAGCAGCCCTGGAATGCATTCAGTTATAGTTGATGGGAGATTTTGGTCAGAGCTCAGAAGACCAGAATGCTGATAGAAATGCTGCTGGTAAAGACAAAGATGAAGAGATCTTTGCTGGGAAGAAAACTGCACTGGCTGCTGGACTCCAAGTGATGTGTGTTATGCCTTGGCAGAAAGTTTGTCAGCATTTTGCTGATTTCCAGAGACTTTGCCTGAGATGGAGGTTTAGGGTGGCAGACTAATGTTTCAGAAAAAAATTCAATACAGGCTAATGTTAAGGCAGTGGCATGGCTACTGTTGGGGTCTTTAACCAGATCTCTGTTAGAATCAAGAGCAAAGAGCCCGGCAGAATGATTTAAAACATTGTGAGTTTGGCCAGAAAGGAAGCTCCAGGAAAGCTGTGGACTGCAAAGATAGAGAATTTGATTGCTGAGAAGGAGGGGCACAAAGGAAAAAATGGCCTGAAGACATCACAAGAAAGGGCAGGACTCCAAACTGCATCCTAAAGGTTGCCATGGCAAAAGAATTTGCTTTGAGGAGAGAGCCCCAGAACACCAGGATCGAGAACGGCAGCAGCTTAGAGAATTTGTTTCTTGGGATTGGGTTCAGAGTGTTTAGTGATCCACGCACTCGACCCACACACGTTAATACACTACCCTCTTCTGATATTATTTTTCTTTCCCCAGTGCATTTATTATCATTACATTTATTGTATTTTACTTAATTTATTGCCTAACCTAAGATTCTGGATGACATTGATTTTCTTCTTACTGTTGTATCCTTATTCCATAGAACAGGATATTGTATTTAGTATCCTGATAAATATTTGGTAATTTGATTGTGTGAACAACACTAGGAAGACAGTGTGTATGAAAAAGACTTATAAACGGAATAGTACATCTTAAGGCTGCCCTCAATTACCTCCCCAGACTATCTGCATTAGCTTTCATGGGTCATTGTTTACATACTGTATGAGTCCCTGCATATTACCAGTGAGAAGATTGCTGTAGATGGAATATTTGTCAACAAGATTGGTTGATAAGATTATAATTTCAATGCAACTGGATGGAAATCTCATCAAAATTATGATTGAAAATGGAGGCTTTACTTTTTTTGTTTGTTTGCTTTGTCTCTAATAGGTAGCAAAGTAAAACTAACCAGTTGGGCATTTAGGATAATTGCAAGAAAGCTTATGCAATATATTCTAGAGAGGTGATAATGCCAAATTTTTCTTTCCTGCTGGAAAGAAAAAAGAGAGAAAGAAAGAAGAAAGAAAGGAAGGAAGAAAGATTTAAAAAAGAAAGGAAGAAAGAAAGAGAGTCCAAACCACTTAAACACAACAGGAAACATAAAAACAAACGTACCCCAAAAGTACTGCATTTAAGGTTCCCATGACAAATCTTCCAAAATCAACAGTGTGGTTTATCTTAACATTATCAAAGCTTGCTAGCCATGAATTCCCATGACATGACTCAGTGACTCTTACTTCCTGCCTCTACTTCCTTTAGCTCTGGGCCTCACAGTGAGCTTAGATTTTATATGTAGCAATGTCAGATGCTTCTAGCTTCATTCTCCATAGATCACAAAAATTGTTCAGAGAATCTAAAGTACATAGGAGTCCAATCAGAAATCAATTTATTTCACAATTTTATCAATTCTTCTAATTGTACATGACCATTAAAAAATATCTGGAACACCATCACCTCACATCTTTTAAGGCTTTGGAAATTTGGGAGAAATACTTAACTTTTACATTAGAAACTTATTAAGAAAATACTACTTATCAAATGATAGACTGCTTTCTATATGTCACTATTTAAGAAACCCTCAAAGACAAATGATAAACATTTACAAGGGATAGCATAAACATTTCCTTCATGTGGATCACTTACTTGCTGAGTCTCGAGGAACATGTTTAAATATTTGTACCTCAATTTTCCTATTTTCTAAACAGGATAGTAACACTTGCCATGTATATATAACCTTTGAATAAAGGTGATGGACGGGAAGAAGAGGTTATGCACCATTTTGAATTGTTCTGTTTTATTCTGTCTTTCACCTTTCTCTTATAAAGGATGATTTAAATCACTTTTAATTTTGAGATAATTATCTTTCCACATTTAGTATAATTTTTCAGCCCAGGGAAATTGCTTGCATTATATGAAGATAACTGTGGAGATGGCTAGATCTCATTGATTTTAGACAATGATAACTATCTTTGAAACAAGTTGTAAAGTAAAAAATGATTTGTTATTTTAGACAGGGATAAATATCTTTGATACAAATTACAAGATAAAAAAATTACAATATCACAATAAACACCTTTCTACTCAATAGTGATTATCATTATAATCATTGTTATCATCATTAATTAGAAGTTTCTAAAACATCTTCATGAATATATATTCGTATATATTTTCATGGTAGAAACTTCCTCATGGTCTCATTCTTAATATACAAATCTCTCCCTAATCATCACGAACCATTTATGCAGTTTCCCTTTTTATACATTATTTTAACATTGTTATCCAAATATTCATTCAGGTCAGACATTTGTATAACAGTGATTTCTCTGAGTCACCTCTATGCCTAAGCCCATGACTTGGTTTTAAATGTTAAGCAGTCATGTAGCCTTCATGTTTGTAACTCTCTCTGTACAGTACTAGGGCGACAATACAGTGAGAGCAGTTCTTTTAAACTTTATGGTGATGATACGGTTTCCCAATATTTATTGCTGATTTCAAACAAATGTGAGCCATTTCAGTATGAATGACAACTTTCAATTCTATTAATCTTTGACTTAAAGAAATCTTTATATAGTCTCATTTCAGAGTAAAATTTGGTGGTGTGATAAGCTACTTTTTACTTGCTTGTTATTAACCTATAAGTATGATTTTTCTCAACTGCACCGTAAATACATCAGAAGCAGATGTTTTCTAAGAGAAATCTGCTCTGGTCTATTTTCACACCAGACTTCCTCTGTGGTTATTTTTTATGGCAAGAAAAATAGAACTTAGCAGGCTTTATCAACTGCAAGAAGAATATAAAACATGCTTAGCTTGATTAAAAGAACCTCAAATTAATTCAATAATATTTCAGGAACTGAAAGTTTTCAAAGCAGTAATTATTCTCCTGGAAAGACTGTCATAGAGTGCTCCCTTATGATTACATGTGTGTTGCTGATATTGTATACTAAATATTCAGATGCAACCAAAAACATTGCCTATTCCTATCCCGTGAACAATAAATATGTAGTGTGTGCTCTAAATAACATCAGTAATCTTAAAGGCTGCCTACATAACCGTTCTGAACCTGAAACTTCATTTTCACTATCAATGAAAAGACTTGAAACTCTCAGGTCAACTTTGGCAAGTCTCTGTCTCAGTAGAGAAATGAAAACGGTTTGCCAAGATGAAGTATTTAGTAAATAGGAGTAGGATTAATCCTTGTTCTAAGATACAGCCTGAGCACTAAGTAATTCTTCCTATTTATCTTCATATTGATCTATTATTTCTTTCATTTTCAATAAGAAAACTTTTTAAATTCATTTGTGGCAAACTAACTGATTTGTATTTTATCTATTCTCTGCTTCAAAGATCACTATCAATCTTTTCCTTTCCATTTAGAGCTAATTACCATAGTTTTAACATCCATTAAGTGACAATATGCCCGCAAAGTTTCTCCTCACAGATCTAGCAAATTCTACTCATTGTGGAGTCATTGGTACTTCTACAGATTTAAACTGAAGTTTTAAAAGCATCTAATTATTTGCAAAGACAGGAAAATAACACCTTTACTCCTGAGTTTTATGCTAAAATGAAATAATTATTTATAAGTACAGCATGCCAACAGATAAACTTCATTTGTAAGGACTTGGATTTCTCCTCTGCTAAATTGGTACTTTGGGGTGAAGTGTTATCTCACTGCTGATGAAAGGGTTGTGATGGAAATGATACAGGTGGCAGTAAAATAGATCAAAATTTAAACTTCTCTAATCATTTTACATTAGGGATACTTAGTGCCCTTCTTTTGGAATATTGTTGTGGATAATGAATTCTACAGTCTACAGTTTTTGTGATAGTCAAGAAACAAAGGGATAGGATCTCTACTGATAAAATGAGAAAATATAAGATTGGCTTTCAGGAGAAAAGGTAATCAGTAAGATTAAATGACTTACTTCTTTCTAAATAACATCTTTGCAAGATGAGAGACAATCTTACATTAAATAAAAAGGGCTGAATGTTACAGAGAAAGATAGTGTGGAATCCAAAGTAAAGATTGCATGTAACTGTGCTCCAATTTAGAGTGTAAAAAAGCATTTATTTTAACCTTTCAAATTTTCATATTGCATTTGTATATGCAATGTTTTAGAAATGCTGATTAACTAGGAGAGAAACACTGAAACAAACTCACTTTCTCCTCAACACAAGACTATTTTCAGTACATTGCAGTTCAAATCTCAGCACATGGGTCAAACTAAAAAAATTATTTAACCTGATAGTTATTTTTATGAATAGCAGACTTGAAGCTGACAGAAGTTCAGAGATATGAGAAAATTTTATTACTTAGCTCAGACTGCCATGACAAAATACGATAGACTGGAGAGCTTATACAACAATAAAGATTAAGGTATGGTTGGCTACTGGTGAGGACCCTTTTCTGGACTGCACACAGCTGCTTTGTTTTATCTTCACATGCCACAGAGCAAATAAGGTTCTGTGTCTTCCTTTTCTCATAAGGACACCAATTTCATAACAAAAATGACACTCTCATGACCTCATATAAAACTGATTACCTTGAAAGACTTCATTGGGGTTTGGGCTTCAGCATACAATTTGGGGGCATACAAACATTCAGTCCACAGCAATAACCTCACTAATTTTTTGAGTGTGAATACGGACTAGAACGCAGGTCTCCTGAAACTTTCACCAGCTATCTTTTCAGACCGCAGGCAAGTCTAATCTAATTTACATTTTGTAACTTTTTAAAATTAATTGTGGATTTTTTAAAAATAGTTGAAATAAAACTGGAGATTAGAAAAAACCAGAGAAAGGGAAATGAGGATGGAAATTTCTCACAGGTCTCTACAGTTCTATGTATAAAAATTTCCCTATGTATTGGCCTCCATCTCAGACACTTAGCTGTGCGTCTTTGTGTCTTTTAAATTACCGGTCTGAACAGCACCTGAACAGAATACTTAATAAATACTCCATGTTCCAAACCAAAAAACTTTCTCTGCTGCTAAATAAATCCATTCTGGATGCTGTTTGTTGTACTTTTCTTAGACACAATCAATTGAATGATGAAATCCTTTCTGCCTCAAAATGTGATGACTTCTTCTAACACTTTATATATTTGGAAGGGAATGGAATCAACGGCTGCCAGGTAGTTTCAGGTAGGACCAGTGACAGCAGGAAAGCTCTTGTGAGGGCAGCGTTACTTAAGAGGCTAGGCAAGGGGCTGGGGATTTAGCTCAGC
>NW_004955431.1:12350875-12368592 GCF_000276665.1 Chinchilla lanigera | reverse complement strand
TAGCTCAGCAGCACAGTGCCTCCCTGGAAAGTGCAAGGTCCTGAGTTCAATTTGTACCACACAAAAAGAAGACAATAATAATGGTCATTTTATGTAAGGTAACGGCAGAGAAGTCTTTCTTCTGGAAATAAAAATGTCCATTAGCTACAGCTTGCCTTGTACTCTGCCTCAGAGTAAGTCTACTGCCCAATCATGGTTCTTAGAAGTTTGAGTCTTCAGTCAGAAGTAACTGAAGGAGACCAACACTCTTCCAACTATTTCAGTCTACAATCCAGTATTTGGTGCTTTTGTAAGTATGAGTAGGGAATAATAAATTCATGGGAGAAGGAAATGAGCATTTATTTAATCTTCTTTTATAAAACTTGCAAAACATTATTTCATATTTATCATGTAATTCATAGAAAATGTCCTAAATTTTCAATAAATGGGGAAGCTGAAGTTTAAAGAGATTAAAAGTCCAAGCTGACTGATAAATAGCAGCCATCCTCGTTTCTTTATTTCCAAAAAATAATTCAGTATATAATTTAATAAGAAACTAAAATTGATCCAGAAGTAAATCATAAATGTTTAATGAGAAAGAATTTCTAAACATTAAATTTCATAAATAGTAGGAGAAATAAATATTATAAGCTAAAATACTATGTGTGGTCTTGCACAAGAAAAATAATGCAAAAACATTAATATTGTCCATTCAAATTAAATTTCTTAAACAACAAAGCATTTTAAATTAGAGACAATTTTTAAATTTGTTTAGCATACAAGTCTGCCAAAGATCAATATTTTCTGACTTAATAATTTCTGTGGAATTGACCATTTTCCTTTAGCCTCAAAGAAAATTTAGAGTGAAAAACTGACAGACAAACCCTACTTCTTTTAATATGGATGTTTGGCAAACGTTTTCTCAAAAGTGAAAAAAATGAGTTTATCACTCAAAGGAAAAGACATTTGTTGACAGTAATAAAATTCCAGCTTTCAAGTGAAAATTAAATTTTGAAAACTTGTATTCACTGTTGTAAGCTTGACAGCTTCCTAAATATTACAGATCTAGCTACAATAAGAATGGTTGTGAGATAAATTGATGTTTATTTTTACATCATATAATGAAATGTGCCAACAAGAGAAAGATCTGTATAATGTAGTAAATCAACATTGTTCATACAACCTAAGCAGGATATTACAAAATAATTCATGGGTACAAGATACATTCAAAATGCAAATTTGATGAATGGGTTTTAATGTAACAGAACATAAAAACTTGTAGAAATGATTTCAGATTCAACATATGAAGAAGTTACCACTTGTTGACTTTTGATGTAATGTAAAAGGAAAACATAAGCAGCTATCTTTGAAAACGCTACTAAAAATACTTCTTCATTTTCAACTGTGAGTCCAGATTTTTTTTCCACCAAAACAACATAGCAATAAATTGAAGCAAAAGCAGGTATCAAAATGCACTTGTTGGGGCCGTGGATTTAGCTCAGCAGCACAGTGCCTGCCTGGCAAGTGTGAGGTCATGAGTTCGATTCCGGGACCAGAAAAAAAAAAAAATTCACTTGTCATTTACTTAGATGTTTACTAAACACAAATGAAAATGGTGAGCAAACTAGTTTCTCTAAATGTAAAATGTTCTCATTAAATTTCTTTCTCTGTTTTAAAAAATACAGTAGTGTTTCACTGAAATATTATAATTATATTAACATGCACTAGGGTTATTATTTTTAAATGAATTTATAGAAAATAATTTAAAAATTTGTTTTAATATCTCATATAGATATCATCAATAGCTATAAGTCATATTGCTCTTTGGGGGTCTTAACTAACTTTTAAGAGTTAATGGAATCCTGGGACTAAAATGTTTAAAAATCACTCTGCTGTAGAAATAATATGTGTTCAATAACTACATGATGACATATAATTAAGACTTAATTGTGTTTAGGATGGAATCAGCCTGCTTTTTTTTATTTTTAAGTGACTTACCTCATGCTAGGGAAATCAGCCCTTTGATCTGGCAATATTTTTAGGAAAAATATTTCCCTATGATCCCCAGTGTAAGTGGCTAATTCTATTCCCTGGATCCAGATTTGATATGTGTTACAAATCTTACTAATTAGAGTAGTACATCTCATTTTGAAATGTGAAAGTGACCCAGACAGGTCAATAAAGGAATGCAGGTTGAGCATTCCTCATCCCAAAGGTTTAGAGTAAGATGTGTTTCAGGTTTTGGATTTCTTAAAAAAACTTGTTAGAATATTTACATAAATATAATAAGATATCTGGGGATAGAACCCAAGTTAAGCACAAAATTCCTTTATGTTACATGTAGCCTGAAGGCAGTTTTGTATTATATTGTTAGTGCATATGTTTTGGCTGACCTGTCTCATGAGGTCAGGTGTGGAGTTTTCTATTTGTGGTGTTACATTGGTTCTGCATTTTGGAGCATTTAGGATTTGAGACTTTGGGATTAGAAATGCCAAACTTGTAATTTCATTTACATTTTTGTCTGTGTTGCTAGATCTGAGAATGAAGTAAACCTAGAACTGCTATTTATCTTATCACAGTGGCAGAACCATTTGACTGTAGCTAAAGTAGGTAGTAGAGTTAAGGGGGAAAATGTGAGCTGGAGACAGTGAACTTGAATTATCAATGTCTGAAGACAACTATTATTTCTGGTCTTTCTAATTGTGAAAGGCAATAAACTCCTTATCTTTAAACTTTTATGAGCTGGAATTCTACAATATATACAAATAAACCCTAAATAATAAAGTATTTAATACCTAGAAGTTGAACATTGCAAATAACAGTTCTTAGAATGTAATACTGGTTATGATGTGGTAAAATTGTCCCCCATTCTAGACTAGGAATAAAGGCATAACTATTATTTGAAAGCAAAGAAGTCATTTAAAAGATGCTTAATCTATCTTAGAACTCAAATCATAAACATATCAAGGATAGAATTTTAGGGAATCAGGAAAAAGTGACAGAACCTTAGAGCTGATTACTTTCAGTGTCTTTCTCTCTCTCTCTTTTACACACACACACACACACACACACACACACAGACACACACACACACAGTGTTTTCAAGCAAATCTGGCAGTTCTGAGCTCACAGAGGAAAAGAGAGTCCATCCTTAGTAAGAATTATCATTTCTGCTCATACCCAGCACTCCAAGATGATGAGCAGCAGATAGCCATGTGCCTTTGCCACTGCAGATGTATATATCTCTGCTCTCTGCTAAAGTTAGTGCAAGGCGAAGTGCAATGAGGAAGATTGGGATTCTGATCAACCTGAGAACTGGGGAACCATTTCCAGCCACTTGTTGCTGTTTGTACATTGCTTGGCTAGTGGAGGACAGTCACAACTCTTCTGCAAAACCTATTTCCAGGAATTCTACCATGGAGGGGTTAAGAGCCACATAAGTACAGCCCATTTTTTCCCAGCGCCAAGACCAGAAGGCCAAGCTAATGGCAGAGCATAAAGGCCCATTGCTAAGAAGCAGAATCAGTGAGGGCTGGAAGCAGACTAACGGGCAGTGACTCTAGAAGAACCCTGGCTACCATTTCAGAAAGTATAAAAAAATCAACCGACCAACCAGCAGCTAATAGGTCCACCAGGAAAAGCAGTGGCATTGGTAGCTAGAGAAATGCCAAAGCTCACCAAACACATCTGACACTCCGCAACACATAAGGCAAATTCCGACTCCCAAATCCACACCTACAGGAAAGAGGAACTGAAATGTTAGGGTTATTTGAATGAAAAACCTCCCTATAGTCCACCCTTCTGTCACATAGCTATGCAGCATAATGGAAGAGGGACTTCCTCTCAGAATGCTGCGAGGGACCAGCCAGATATTTGAACAAACAACTCCCTCCACTGCCAGATCAGAGAATCCTTGTTCTCTTCGCCCAGTAGCGTGATACGATTGCTATAAACTCGAGTTCACTATTAGTGGTTGTCTTCCTCTGCTTTTCCAACTGGATGCTTTATTACAGCAATTGTGTTTTGTTTTTGCTACTGTGAACCGGCAGTGTTAAATATATCCTTTAGCCAAGCCATGAGCATCTGCACCTACACCTAACCGAGAAAAATGGCCTTCGTGATTCTGAAATTGAAGTGGAAAGCAGTTACTGGATAAGCCCAAGTGTAGTCAGCCTTTAGAGAGGGAGACAGGGCACTATTCCCTGTAGGGATATACTTGCATTTTTTAGCAGAGGTCATTTTGGAAATTTTTATAAATGGGTAAGATGTACATAGATATTGACAGCTGAGAGGATGGAAACATACTGCGAGATGTAGTTAACCTGTGTTGCTTTCAGCCCAGAATCGCTTTTGGAACTCTCTGTTCCTCATTCTAAGTGGTGTTTGTGGAGTGTTGATCCCATCTGCTGGGTCTTGGGAAGCTGGCCACCTGAACACTGGATTTCTTCAGTTCTACCGATTAAGTGGAGGGAAGATCACATAACCAAAACTAGGGCAATATGATCTCTCCTAGGAGCTTTTTTTGGAGTTATTGAAAAACAGACTTTGTGATTCTGTTTTTTTCCCAAGAATGCCAGCTACCTGTACAGTGTAAACCCTGAACTGCTGCTGTCTCTTTGGCTAAGCTGATGTGATAGCTTGTCCCAAAATGGAGCTAGCATCTACTTTAGTAAAGCAAAGAGGTGAATAAAATGATCTTAGTTTGAGCTCCTGGATATTGTCATAATTAAAAAAGACAGACAGGTTTCTCAAATTATTTGTATCAGTAGATACCTTTGTTTTCTGTTTAAATGAGACTGAGTTGAACTTCTGGCACTTTCAAACAAAAGAATCCTAAGAACATAAGTAAAGTGATTTTTATTTAATTTAAATTCTGTCAAAGAGAAATAAACTGTCACCTAAAAACACAATTTATAAAAAAAACCTGATATATTTCTAAAGTGTAATGTGTATTTTTTTTAAACAAATGTAGCACTTCGGAACAGGAGTCATTGATTAAGGAATCTTCTGGGGAAAATCACAGTAACTGAGAAAGCATTAATAGATAACAAAGTCACCAAAGTACATATTAGAGAAGTACAGGATAGTCCCTGCAGGCAAAGTAATGAAAGCCATTTATAAATGAATATCTACAGTGGTACCTGGGATTGGACTTAGGGTCTTTGCACTGAGCTGTATCTCCAGATCTTTTTATTTTTTATTTTGAGACAGGGTCTTGCTAAACTGCCCAGGATGGCCTCTAACTTGCAAGCCTCCCACCTAAATCTCTCAGGGCTGGGGTTACAGGAAGGTGCTACTATACCTGGCTTGATTATTTATATTCTACTTTTGTTCAAAAAAGTTCTACCTCTTTGCAATAAAAAGCACTATGTAATGAAACTACTAAAACAAGTGAAACAAAAAATTCCAAATAATAAGTGAGGTAGGAGAAAACCGAACCAAAAATCTTGCGTTAATTAAGTCTCTCTGCTAAAGTGAAGTAAAAAATTTGCTTCTAAGTTTCTAAAATGGCAAAGCAAAATGGATATTAAGAGTTCTGTAGTATGGTTTTCATAAGGAAATACTTTATCAGGAAAGATTATCATGTTTTCATCACTAAGTCTAACAATAAGTTATTACTTAGCTCTTCATGAACTAGTATAAAATAATAAAATCAAGAATCTTTAGCAGAGGTTTCACAAAGCATGCAGAAATGTTTGTTTTTTGGCTCTTACAAAGAAAACTTGATCTTTGATTAAATCTCAAACTCTGTTGTAAAATTGTAAATCTATGAAGGCAGTTCAGTTGGGAGGTTTGAAATAATGACGTACACACAGGCAGTTTTTAGTAGTATACCTTGAGATGTGAGCACATTTTGGAGAGTATATTCTAAAGGGAGGGATGGCAAGGGTGTCATGCCCATGAAGACCCCTCACATAATCAGTTGACCCATAAAGGCTTTCAATAAAATTACAAGCAAACCACTGGAAACGAAAGACTAAGAACAATAAAAGTGAATTAAAAGCCTAAAGTAGGTTGCTGACTGAAACGCTATATAAAATTATATGAAAAATGATTTGAAAATCAGAATCTAAATTATGTTTATTATGAGATGGGAATAATATGTACTGTAAGCATTCATAAACAGATTTCAGGAATAAGATACTCTAAGAAGAGTGTTAGAGTCCTTAGAGCAAAATATATACATGTTTTAATACATTTTTTCACCCTTCGTAGCTTCAGTCCAGGTTCTTGTCACCTCAGCCTGGATGTTTTGCCTTTCTCACTGCTCCACATTTCCTACTTGTGGCTGTACTGTGTTTGTGTGCCTGTCTACGTTTACATGTTTGCAATGGTTGGAGAAAAGTGAATTGTATGAAATTCAACATTTCATGTTCCTACATAAAGGTTTTTGGAAGACAGCTATTATGCTTGAATTGTGCCTCCCATAATTCACTTGTTGAAATCCTAACCTCCAGAACTTTAAAATGCGACTTTAATCTGCAAAAAGATCATTAAAGGTATAATTGCTTACACTGGTCATAGTGGAGGAAGGCGGGTCTTTAATCTAATATGATTGGTATCATTTTAAAAAACACACTGGATAGAGAGATGCACACCTAAGGAGAATATCGTGTGAAGATGGAGACAGAGATCTGAGTGAAGCTTCTACAAGTCTAACAATGCCAAAGATTTCCAGCAAAGCCCCAGAAGTTAGGAGAGAAGCCTGGACAAGATTCTCCCTCACGGTCCTCAGACGGAACATACCCTAACACACTTAAATCTCAGCCTCCAGAACTGAGACGATAAATTTCTGTCATGTAAGCCACCCACTCTGCGGGACATTGTTAAGGCTGCCCTAGCAAAAATAGTATTAGTACAACAGCCTGCTCATTTATTTACATGTCATCTACAGCTGCCCTCAAGCAACAATCTCAGAGTTGAGTAGTTGCAACAAGAACCACCTGGCCTCAAGGCCTAAAATATTTACTATCTGGCCCTGTATGTAAAGTTTACTGATTCTTGACTTATCTGATTGCTAAGATCAAGGACGAGGTCATGGGGCATATTAGTCCCACTTTCTGTGTATTTCTTCTCTGAAAATTGTGTAGTGATCCTTCACCAGTCCTTTCCCTTTCCCCAGAAGCCTGAACGTGTCCAGCTGTGCACATGAGACCAGAAAGTTCTATTCAGGATAAAAGTAGGGAAAATTTAAGAAGGCAATTTTGGATCAAGGCATGGTTTCCAATTTAGTTTTATCAGCAATGAAGGGTTTATGTGATTTCTTTCTGATACTTGTATCTATTTCCCAATCGGTTTCAAAGTTGGCAGAGAAAGGTTTGTGATTCACTGGTCTCTACAAATCTCATCTTTTTCCTCCTTATGGCAAAAGAGTGCTGCAAATCTCATTTCCTTCTTGATGTCACTCCAAAACGGAAGTGAGTGCTGATTTCTTTTTTAACGCGGCCATATCCCTTCTGAAGATACAATTCTCATGACTCATTCTTAAAGTCTATAACACGTAAAATCATTTGTACTAATGCTCACAAAATTTAGACATTTCTTGGTGCTATATTATGTGTTTATGAGTACATGTCCTTTTACAGAATGGATCTAAGCTATTATACCCTTTCTTAAATTATGAACTCAGTACATTTTTGTTTCAGTCAAGGTTTAGCTAATTAATATGCTTCCATCATTCGTAACCAACACCCTACTAATCTACTGCCAATAATTGTAGTCACGTTAATAAAGAAGAGTATCTTGAAGATGGAAAAGACACTAACAAAATACAAGAGCTTTGTAATTTGAAAAAATATTTTAATCGCTAATAAAAGTATCTAGAAAATATACCTAAAAAAAAAAATCTTTCATATATACCAGTGATGGCGAAGCTTTTAGAGCTTTCAACGATAGCAAACAGCTGGATGCAGCAGGCGTGCCACAAGTTCGCCATCACTGATGTTTATACTTTGTCAGTCACTGATCTGTATACTCATTGACTTCTCTGTCGGAGAGAAGAGTGTCAAAGAAAAGAAAAGTAAATGAATTAGGAAAGGACTTTGACATTGAGACAAAAAACAATCTGGCTTTTATTCAGTGATGTACACAAAGGGGAAGAGAGGAAATGCAGTCAGCATATGGGGGGAAGAGTGGCAGTCTCGGCTTGATCATCAAGCCGTGGACATGTCTGGGTGGAAGGATGTGCAGGGTGGGCCCAGCAGAGTCAGTTGGCTGAAAGGATCTGAGGCTATTCAGAGAACTAGCTCATTCAAAGGAAAGTTAGCTGTGTCACTGACAAGGAATGCAGCAGCTGCGGGAAACTGTGAGACTTGTTACTTGGCTCCTCTGTCTCAGTCTCTGTGGACTCCTCAATGAGAGGAGGCTACAATAAAATGTAATGAAAGTGAAAAGAACAGTTTCCTTAAAGACTCTGTTGGGGGCAATATTTAACAACCTTGGAACAACAGAAGCTAGAGTGTAGGTGTGGGGCAATGGGCTTTTTCCCTACGCAGTGGTCACCTTTGTAGCTAGAGTCTGTGCTGCCTGCTGGACCAGACTGGGCTAGAGCTGGACCAGGCAAATGAGAGAGCATAACCCAGAGGCAACCTTAGTATTCCTGAAGGGTTTCAGCTGCCCCATGATATGGGCAGTGATAGATACATGACAGGTTCCTATCTGGGCCATTAAAACAATTTTGAAAAAATTAAACCAAACCAAACATAAACCGATAAACAAATGAACAGTTCCTGCCACGTGTAACCAACAAATCCAAGTTCCAACTTATGTGAGCTCCTCCTTCCACATCCCACTGCAACCAAGATTCTTAGGGAATAAAGATTTTGAGATTCCTAGAACAAGTGGAAGAAAGTGTAGAGCTGAAGTAACAAGAAATAGGAGCAGAGGCAAAGAGAGAACATATACTTAACACTTGTTGCTTCCAGTTTCTCTACTTGTATGGTACAGTAGAAAGGAAAGAGTATTTGAAGCTGGTTGTGTTCAGTATCAACTGTTTGACATTAGTCAAGTCATTCAAATATTCTAGCTTTGGTTCCTGCATCAATAAAATAGATTTTTTCAAATATTCTAACAAGGTTGTATTGAAGTTCCAACAGGATCCTCAAACAAATGGTGAGAAAATCCTCTCCTTTACTAAAATGTTACACTGTGCTTACATAAAGTATTGCAGAATAGGGTATTTGTATGAGGCCCTGAGTCCACTGATTTACAGGACATGCTGTCAAATAATTCACTTGTCTCCTGGTAAAAAATGTTTTTATGTCTTTCCAAGTCACTTCCCAAGAAAGTAATTTTTCCCACATATATAATCGTCTCTGCAAAAGCTAGAGCTACTTGAACTGACTGTTTTTAGGAGCATCCATGAATGATTGCATATTCCAAGGGGACATAGGTGGGAAGGTACAGCAATAGCTAGCACAAAAAGCACTAAGGATAGAAAAGTCTTTTGGGGAATAGAAAGTGGAGACCATAAAAAATCTTGGCTTAATTTCAACATTTTTCAGAATAGAGTGTGTGATTTCTTTGATAGTGATAATGATAGTGATAGTTCTACTGGGAAATCTTAACTTTAAATTGCCTGCCAATCTCTATTTTATGTTTCCAAGAAGAACCATTTATCACTCTTATGAAGCCACTGAAAGCCCTCACTGAGGGGGGAAAAATACTCAGTGTTGAGTGTCTCATGCCTTCACGCTAAATATATAATGAAGGCTCTAAAAAAAAGTGGGTAAAAATGTTTTGATGAAATGAATCTCTGATTGTCCCCAACAGAAAGACAGTCCTCCTTCACCTTCATCCATTCTATATTGCCCACCAAGAAGGGCCATTTCCACAATTAATGCTGGTCTGTGATGATGGATTTTCCATGAACCGGTCCTTTCTTTAGTCAATAACAATAACCCATGAATGTTTATAAGTTTCATAGCTAACAAAGCACTACATATATATAATTACTTTCTTACAGAAGGGAGATCAGGGGGCTCACTTAAACCCAGGTAAGTAATTATGTACATTAGGTTCAGGAACTTGCTTTACCCTTTATGTTTATACATCCTTGGGTTTATTTTTGAGAATCATCTTCTTTGCACATCACCTTTACTCCCACCCTGTTCTGAAGGTAGAGCTGTTTTTCTTACTTACCTTAAGAAAACCAAGATCATCTCTGAATAAATTCCAAGTTTATCCTTTAATTAAAATTGATCCCTTATATCCACCTGAATCTCACTCAGTAAATTTTGCCTTATTCATGTCAATCCTCTTTGGCCAATCTATTTCTTTGGCATCAGTTCTCAAGGTTAGTTAATTCTCTTAATTGTCTCTCATTATTTTGTAGTGCTCTCTCTGACTAAAATTTTATTTATTGAAAAATAAAGAAATGTGCTTACTCATCATAAAATCCTTCTCCCTGGGTCATCTCCTATAGCTACTTGTTTACCAGCCACACACGACTACTAAACACTTGGAATGTGGCTGTTCCAAATCTGGATATATTATATGTATAAAATATATGCTTGATTTTGAAGATTTATAACTCAGAGGAAAATATCTGATTGATAATTTTGTGTTATGAACTTATGTTGTTTTTATATACTGATTTCAGTAAAATGTTATTGATATCAATTAATTTCACTTTTTTCTTTTTTTACTGTTTTAAGTGGCTACTAGAAAAATTAAAAATTATACACATGGCTCACATTACATGCTTGTAGGCAGTGCTGGCCTAGAGTTTTCAACCCTGAATCTCAGGTCTCTGTCAGAGCCTACTACCCTACTTCTAAATGAAACCCACATTTCCTGGAGTATTTTCTCTTCCAGAAAGCATTAACATTACCACTGAACTAAAAAGCAGTTCCTTGCGGTAACCTCTACCATACCCAAGAGCAGTTTCTCAGCCCAAATCAGTAATTTAGGTCATTTTAACAAGAATGCTTGTCCTGAAATTATTTCACTAGGAATTTAAAAATGCTTCCCCTATACCTGAAGTAGTGCCTGTGATTTAAAGTAGGCAGAATTGGGACAGAATATTCACAGATATTTCTCCTTGTCAAGAAAGGCACTGTTGACTTCCAGGATAATTCTATCCAGCAAGACAGTTCTGTATGGAGTGATATAAATTCCGTCGTGATATGCAAGGGTGTTCATAAAAGTTCCTCTGAGAATGTAGTTAATAAAAGTGTATGGTGAAATTAGTTATGTTTTTCTTAAAGGAAGTTCACAAGCAGAATCAATATAGCCCAAGGAAGCAACGGGGCTGGATATTTTCCAAGGGCTTGACATCAACAGCTAAACTATTCTTTCAATTGTGGTTTGCCGTTATTTCTACACTTGTGATATTTTTATAGAGAAATCAATTCAGACACAGATAGATTTATGACAAATCACTGTCTATCCCTGATATATCCAAACCTGACTCATAAGGACCAGATTACCCAGAATGCAGAGTGGTGATCCTGTTGCTGTACTCCCTACCTACTGTTCCTCCCTGCCAGGGTTTTTTCTTTTTCCATGTTTATATTGTGCTTCTTAAACCCATCATTTCAATAAAAATTCAAGGAAGGAAGTGGGGATGAGGGAAGGAAGAAAAAGAAAAGGAGAGAGAGAAGGAGAAGTGAAAGGAAGGAAGGAAGAAGAAAAAGACTTGAAACTTCAGGGAACTAGTGAGATAAGAAGTGGGGGTGTGAGAACGAGAGTGGCAGGAAGCTGGCAGGAGCACAGATGCGGAGACGGAGCCGAGTCTTCCTACAGATTTATTCCGGCCTCTGAAACACTGGCTGGGGCATGGTTTCATTTGTTTGTATTTCACCCAGATACACTGCCAGGATTAGCCCTCCCCACAGATGGATCTGGACAGAGAGAATCTTCTAGAAATGCAAATGTTTCCAAGAGTGTTAAATGGCTTTCAGTAATTTACACCAGTGTGAATTTATTCAATCAAAATGCCTTTCTACTTTGAACTTGCTGTTGACTCTGGCAATGTAATTTAGAAATGAAAGATCAGAGTTGGGTGTAGTGGCCTACACCTGTCATCCCAGGACTCAGGAGGCTGAGGCATGAGTTTGAGGTCAGCCTGGGCTACATAGTGAGGTCAAGGCCAGCCTGTACTATGAAGCAAGACCTTGCCTCAAAAAAGAAAAAAAAAAATGGCTTAGAGAGCTGCCTACTTGTGGCTACTCCTTAAATATGTCAAGATAATGTTTTGGTGGCAAGGAAAAGAAAAAAATCTATGTCGATACTTTCATTTTTTTGGACGAGGGACTCTGGTTGAATTCTAACCATCCAATCGCTAAGGTCAACTCTGACCTCGGATACATGTTTCTCTACAACAAGGACAATTCAGGGTAGTAAATAACGACCAGAAAAAGTGTTAGAGGTTATCAAATGAACAAATGAGAGGAGGAAAGGGCAGCTTCACTCTGCCTAAGGAACCTGTGCTGCTCAGGGGTCAAGGAGTTTAAAAGAGCACAGCTCCAAGTCATGCTATTTCCACAGCAGAATGAAAAGTCTTCACAGCTTATTTCCTTTAATTACATCATAAAACAAAATTAGAACATACAGGAAACAATAGTTACATAACAATTTACTTTATATATTTTTATATAAAAAACATTTCTTTTTTAGTCCAAAGATTTTCAAGCAAAAGGAATCTCTACTGCCACCTTGGATTTTATTTTAAATACCACCCTCCCATCCTTAGGTGCCAGAAGTGGTGCACACAATCTCTGGGGCAGCTCACTGGACCTGGGGTGACGCCACCATGTGGGGTCGGCCTGGCCCTGGGCAGCAACAAGCAAGTAGCGGCCCCTCAGGGCGCGCTCCAAGAGTGTCCGAGGGCTGGGGAGGGCTGGACGGGCCTGCTCCAGCCACCCTCGGCATCTGACCCACGGGGAGGACGCGTGCAGGGAGGAAACAGCCTGGCTTGACGTAAGAATTCTCCAGCAGCACCCGGTGCCCATCCGCCTCTGTCCTCAGGCAGCGTGTGACAGGCATAGGGTCCTCACAGCTCTCTGCGCTCTGTACAGGCCACATCAATCGGGTCTGTGCCCTCAGGGTCACTGAAGATGGGCACAGCCGGTGGGAAAGTTTGGGAGAAGGGTGGTGGCCAGTGTGGAGGGACTGATGGCAACCCCAACCCCGGGGGCGGAAGCGGGAGCGGGGGCGGGGCAGGGCAGACCCCCAATCGGCGCCCCGCCCAGGCCCTCAGTGCTCCCACCCACAGCGGCGTTAGTGTGTGAGGTGGGGGTGAAGGGGAAAACGAGAAATCACAGGCACACCCCTTCCTGTACTTGTTAGAGATTAACAGTCATCAGAGAAGTACAGATAAGAAGCATTCTGAAGGGAGAAACCTGATGTAAACCCAGGACAGTAGCTGCAAAGGTTTCACCCAGTGAAGATCTATTCTATAGAACTGGAAAAGAAAATCATTTGTCCGGGGCGGGGTTAAAGTAATTAATCAAACCATACCGGTTAGAAACTCTCAAGTTAGGATTTTCTAAGACTTCAGGGTCTCATTCTCTAGTGCCAATAAAAGAAAAAAAAGTTACTCTCGACTTCAAGGCCTGGGAAGGGCTCGGCCGAGAAACACATCTGTATGAGCAGCAGTGTGGTGCAGATGGGGTGAGCAGTGAGAAGGGGAAAAGCTTTCTCCTAAGGTCACAATAAAAAAGACATCACCTCGACCTCTCTGGCCTGGGGCACAGCAGGAGGAAGTGCAGTCTGGGCACCTTTCCCGGCCCACCTCTTCCATAAAGAGTCTCCTTCCGAGCCTCTTAGGCAGATGGTGACTCTTTCAGTGGTGCTGGTCTCTACCTGGGCGACTCTTGGTGAGGGGACGTAAGGAACTCCGCCTGGCAGGAAGAGGGTGTGGCGTCCATCAGACAAGGTAGACGTCATTACTGCCGAGAACAGATGCTGCTTCTGGGGAAGGGCCCCATTCTAGAACCCTTCTCCATTTCCCTGCTTCCCTCCGAAGCACACCTATCATTTCCCCAGGTCAATGTGTCAAAAGAAATGGGGAACACAAAATCAAAGGGCCACAGAAACAGTTCTGCTTGCTCACTGTTCTCCTTCCTAGGGTAATGAGCTACTGTGGCTGAGGGAGCAAAGGGATTCAGCATCTGACAAGGGAGCTCCACGAGGGCCGCCTGGAACCCACCTGAGGCAGGGAAAGCAGTGCAATGGACGTTCTCGAACACCACACTGCCACAGGGCACAGCCCAACAGTTTCCAAGTTTCTTCAAAGTGTAGTTCTCCTGGGCTCTCAAGATACAGTCAGACATGGCCAAGAGCTCAGGTCCTGACTTCCCGAAGGATCAAAGGCTTCAGAGGTGTGAAACTGATGTTCCTCAGAATAAAAGCACATGGAATTGGCTTGAGTGGGAAGGGGCAGATGTCTTTCATGCAAAAACCTCACCTCACATGGCAGTTTCTGGCAGGTAGAAAGTCTGTCTCAAGTAAAAAGTCAAGGTTCGAGCAGCAGGTACTTCGTGCCTTGTGTTCTTTGCCAGAGAATGAAGATGTAAGTTAGGACATTCAGATATGGTCATGACAACCTTAATCTCAAATTACCTGGGTAATTATACCCTCTCCAAAGTCGACACTTTCAAGTCATAGCATTCTTCCTTGGAGAGAGGCCATCTCTCAATTTTCCCCCAGAAAAAGCCTCGAAGACCTCTGATTTTGGTATTCAGAGGCAGAATACCAATTTATGGTCTTAAGGTGGGGAAGAAAACTGCATTTTTAGGTACAGAGGCTTGAGAGCGTGGTGGAGATGATACAAAGTAGAAGTGTGTGGAGTACTGATGACAGTCACTAACTCATTTGTCCTAACACTCTCCAGGAACAACTATGTATTACGAAGGAATCTAAATGTCATCACTGATTTTTTAAAATCAGAATTCACAGTAACTTCTGCCTTTGTATGTCCTGATGGAGATTTTCCTGGAGGTTTACCATCTCTAAGGTCTGCTATGTTGTCAGAGACCAAATCTATTTCTATCACAAGATTGGTTCTTGCCCGTGAACTGGATGATCACAGCGGATCCTCTCTCTCACAGGTCACTGAAGGTCATGACATGTGCTGGCAAAGATTCTCTGCTTGGTCAAACTTTAGTCAGGGTCTAAATCTTCTCCCAAAGCCATCTGAGCACTTCTTGTAGAATCCAATTTTAACAAGAATTATGCTTACCTCCTACCAGTGCTATCCCAACACCTTCAGCAGCAAACTAGGGCTCTTCATTCTCTACCACCTACCAAGGAATGTCTGACCAATCTGTCCTGCCTTTAGCAGGAGTCTTGTTGGGCTGGCATACAAAGAATCTCTCTTATTCTTGCTATTTTTTGTTAGTAAGTTTCCATCCTCTAGCCCCTACTTTTCTGTTTAGCTGTACTTTCCCATTTTCCCATACTGCACATTGAGTTAAACTTTGTGTCTCCTCCATTGTAAAATTCCATTGCTGTTGTCCCTACACCCCTCTTGAAGTGTTTTAAAAAATGTCCCTGAAAAATGTTTTCTCTAACAATACCCAACTGAAAAAGCCACAGAAAACATTGTCCTTGATGGCTAAAGTCCCAGTTCCATGTTCATAAAGCAGAAAATCAACAATGGAGAGATCTTGAAATCTTAAGAAGTTATTATTTCTCCAAATTTTTTATAAGAGATGACATATTAGAAATATTTCTAAGTTCTATGTCTTGGCAATCTAACACAAAACAACAATTTTTGCTAAGTTCTACACAGAGTAAAATAAATAGTAGAATAAGTATCTGCAGATAAACTTGTTCAATGTTTTTAGGGTTTTTCTTTTCTTTCTGTCTTTTTGAGACAGGGTTTCACTCTGCAATTGAGGCTTGGCTTGGACTCACTTTGTAGCCTAGGCTGGCCTCAAACTTGCAGTGATCCACCTGCCTCAGCCTCCTGAGTTCTGGCATTACAGGCATGCACCACCACGCCCAGCTTCACAATGTATTTTTTAAAAGCATTGAAAATATATATCCTTCTATACTTTTAATTGTGCATTTTCTCTAAATATCCTCTTACCACAAATATACAATCATTTTCAGCTGTCATCTGCATAACTTTCGACATAAGCATGTGCTGCACAGCCTTGTGGAGTGAACAATTTATTACAATAGTCAATGCTGCTATCCATTTCAAGACACAGAGGAAAACTGTATATTCTGTGAGGGCCATAAAACAAACCAGAGTGAAAGTTTTCAATTGTTTGGGTATGCCATGTTTAAAAATACTTTTTAGTAATTCACAGGACAAACACGTTTGGTTGGAAGCTTAGATGATTTCAAGGTTAGATATATCTAGTGAAGGCTTAAAGAACGCAGTGGCTACATGTGGCTTGCAACCGCATACTCCAACCACACAAGTGGGCTGTGTCCCTGAGACAGATGTTTTATACAGCCATGGTTCGGGGCATATCAGCTCTGGCAAGTATTCTCAAAATCTGTGAAGGACTCATGGAAGAACTGCAATATTCTAGAATTGTTAATCGTGGATTTAATCACAGGACATAAACTACTGTTTAAGATATTACTTTTAAAAGAACGGTGATGGTCTCTTGTCTCACGTCTCCTGAGCCATTGTGTACATAGAGAGAGCCCGGTGGGAACGGCTGCCTTAGCTGGGTAGCTAGAGTAATTCTGAGCCCTACCACTGCTCATGGGAAGATACCTTTCACATACATTCCTCATTCCTTTGACCATGCAAAGCTTCTTTGAACTTCTCCCACTGGGGCTCCCAGACAGGGGTCCATATAGTAGTCATGCTGGAAATAAAAGCAAGGAAGTAACAAGAGGCAGGATATCCTCCCCCAGCACCACCCTCTGAGGCTTTTCCTCTTTTCCATTTTGATAGCTACCTCCTCTAGTTAAAGCATTGGCTCGTTTGCCAGATCTCTCTACTCATTTCATCCTAACTCTTGCAGTGCCTGCAGATAGCCCTTCATTCTTTTTTATCTTATCGAATTAGATTCCAGGAAAGTCGTTGAACATAGGTGGCCTCCACAGTATAGAGAAATTGCTCAAGACCCATTCCTGTGGTTTATATCTAGAATCTGTCCCCTCTCCTTTGTGTGTTTGGAAAGTGATTGGAAGGCAGGGGTTAAGGGCAGGGGTTATTCATCAGTGGTTTGACCCATTGATGAGTTCTGTGTGGTGAGATGGTGGGGCTGGGTCAGAAAAGGGCTCATTGGAGGTGTGTCCCGGAAAGGTTTAGCTCCCTTCCTGGTTCCTTCCTTCTCTCTCTACTTTCTGGCTGCCATGGGCTGGGCACCTTTTTCTCCACTGCACCTTTCTGCCATGCTGCTTCTGCCTTGATGTCAGCCAACCATGGACTGAACCCACATACTAAAATCAACTTCTCCTTTAAGTTCTTAGCATCAGGTAATTTTCCCAAGTGATGAGAAAGTGGCTAAGACACCCATTAACTATTTTTCTTATCTTCTTCCAACACTAGTTTAGAAAAAAAATAAAGTGCAGGTAGGAAGATAGTATGTAAGGAACTTTTACTTTTCTCATTGTCTTTTTCTTATAATTTCTAGCAAAAACTTTTACAAATTTTTCAGAAGGAAGAGAAGATTTTGTTGGGACTGTTTTGCTTATATCATGAATCAAGGAATGCAAGAAATACAGTGGGAGCTGGAGTTATAGTTGAGCAGCACAAGTGCCTGCCTGGCAAGCACTAGGCCCTGAGTTTGATTCCTGGTACCAAAAAAAAAAAAAAAAAAAAA
>NW_004955431.1:12318240-12350775 GCF_000276665.1 Chinchilla lanigera | reverse complement strand
ATGCTGCCCAAAGCCTGGTGTTCTCAGAGGAAAGAAATAAAAGGGGCATCTAGAAGTCTGACATAGGTGAAAATGTTCTTTTAGAAATGTCTGCTAGACAGATTGTCTTTGTCCCTGACAGTTCTTCAGTTCTTGACATCCTGAATGTATATCCATCTAATGTGGTGTGAATGTATAACATTTTCCTTTCCAGTATTAAGTCTTGCCAAAATATTAGTTCATATGTATTTCAGCAGCAACTTCTATTACTATTCCCGAGCAGAAAGGAGCTTCTATCACTTGAAGTATCTAGAACATGGACTACTTTCAAGGATTTCATGAGGGTTTTCTCATTTGCTTAACACTGATGTTACAGAGATAAGCAGCACATTCTGAACATCAGACTGCTTCAAGTCTATGAAGGAGAAACAAAAATATATGTTACATTAATATGACAGATACTAGAAGGATGGGATCTTAAGAATATGGTAAAGTGAACTGATGAAAAGACAAGAAAAGGAATTCCATGTCAAATAAGCAATTGATGCAAAGAGAAGGATGCGGTGTAGAGATCTAAGGATCCAAAAGTAGTTTGCTGTGGCTGTACCATTAAGTAAAATCAGAGGAATCAAAGAGGAGACCGGAAAAGTACATGTGATTAGATCTTTGTTTAACACACATGAATACGCATTCTATAACAAACATGGACATTTTGAATTTTTGCTAAAGGCAGTGTGAATACATCGAAGGGTTTCCCATGGGACAGAGATATGATCAGATTTAACTTTTAAAAGATCACCTGGGTTGCATTTCTGATAGTGGATAGAAAGTATTTGATGCCAAAGGCAGGAGACCAGTTAATTGTATGAACCTCAGTTAAGAGAAATCTGATTCAGGGCAGTGGCACTGGAACTGATAATGCCAGGAATGGTATTAACACAGTTTTAGAAATGTGGCCGAGGTGAATTTGGTGACAATAAATATTCATTTAAAAGACTGAACTAACTAACTAACTAGCTAACTAAATAACTGAACCAAAACTAGCGTGACTATCAGGCTTGTGGTTTGAATGATGAGTTAAATGTCTTTCACTAAGACAGAAGATACGCCGAGTTTGAAGTATATAGGAGCATATAGTTAGTGACGTCAAGGGCAGATCGATAGAAAGTTTGACTTCAGGCAAGCGAGGAGGATGCAAATACAGATTCTGGATTTCAGGTTATGTGCAGCTCACATCTCACTGAGTTCACACCTCAATCTTTCTTGCCCAAGATGCAAATTCCTGCATCACCAGATCCTGCTCCCTCTACACTCGTGAGTCTGTGAATTATACATATATCAACACCTCATGAGTCATTGGTTTCAGAAATGCACCCAGCCTGCTCTTTCAAGTTGAGAACAGAAAACCAGAGTGAGAATACTGTCTGATTTTCAACTGGTACCCCCTGTGGTGCTGGTGTACTCTTGAATACCATTCCTAGCTTTGGCAACTTGGCACAAATTTAAAGCCCATCTTGGAATTTATGTTGTTTCCAGTCACCCCGTACATAGCCTACGATACCCTATGAGTTGTTCTGACAGTTGATTGACTGTATTGACTTGAGTAAGAAAAGCTCAACTAAATCACCTCAGCAACTCCACGTCTTAGGGTGTGAAAGACCCATCCTAGGGCAGCTTGTTACCTGGATGGTATAAAAGGGAACTACAGAAGGATGGATCTGCTTTTCTTTCTTTGGAGGAGCTCCACTCTTTGTCTTCACCTTGAACAGCATCTCCTGGCTTCAGAGAGGCTCCAGCTTCTGGCACAGACCCATCAGCCTCCTGACACGGACTCGCACGGGACACTGCAGTAAGCTCCAGACTGTAGAATGAATTCTGTCTCCAGTGTACAGAAACCCGCTAAACTCTTCCACGTCTGACTCTGCGGGTGGCCACTGGAAGCCAATCTTGTAATTTCTTATATATTGGCACATCTGTGTTATATCTGTTTCTCTAGGAAACACTGGCAGATACAGATGTTTTTCCTAAAGACTTTGAAAAACACATCCTCTCTGACATTCACTATCTTAAAAACTTCATTTGGTGAGCAAAAGATACCTGCAAATTCAAAATGTTAGTCCTTGTATAAGCATTATTTGTACATGGCAGGTCTACCTGGCACTGGGGCTGAGCTATCTGGCTTTTGTGTTTAGTGGGAGTATTTAAGCCCAGTTTTATTCCTGTAATCTTCTTGTGTCTTATTTATATTGGTAGCTATTTCAAAAGATTTTTCCCTAGAGAAGTGCTACCTAAAAGGGATGGACATGAGTAGATCAATCAAGGTAGAAGCCCATATTCCAAACTTTGGAAGTTTCCTACTGGAAGTACATTGAAGTCTTCATAACTAATGCTGTAGTTTGGGTAAGTGCATCCCCAAAAGCATATGTGTTGAAAGGCTCATCCTCAACTTGATGCTACAGTGAGGTAGCAGTACCTTTAGGAAGTAGGGCCTAGTAAGAGATCTTGTGATCACTGGAGATGTGCTCTTGAAATGGATATTAAGATGCTAGACTATTTTTCCCCCTCTCTTTCTCTTCAGACCCTGAGGTGAAGGTTTTCTCCACCACTTCCACCATGATCATGGACAGAAACCTCCAAAACCTTTCTTCTTTATAAGTTGATTATCTTAGATATCTTATGAGAGTAACGAACACTGGTTAATATAGACAGTAGGCTTAAACTCCTTTATCCTTTGTTCTCTGTATAGTGCTGGATCCTAAAAGGTCTTTTCTTCAGTATTAGGCAGGAAAAGAGTCCTTTGTTTGAAACCATGACAACATTTGGAAATGAACACATATTCCTCTAACATGTTATTCAGGGAAATGAATACTATATATCAGGTACATTACTGAAGAACTGGGTTTTGTCAGCTAGATTTAGAAGATATGAAAATGATAATAAGTCAGATGAATGGACTCACATTAGGCTGACATAAATCTGTGAGGAAAAATATAGATTTCTTAATCTTGAAAGAATTTTAGTTACTGGCAATCTTTCTATTATGAAGGCTTTGAGTTTTTGACTGTGAAACCAAAAGTGATCCGACTCTTCAGAAATTATTGTCTAGAATAGGAAAGTAACAAGGAAGGCTGTCAGAATCCACTATTCATCTGCCTAAAGATTCACAGGTAGAACAGCACTGAAAGTGCTCCCCTGCCAAGAGGACACCTGCCTGTACACTGTTTACACATAAATATCTTAGAAGGATGCCTATAATGCCTATTCATGGTGAAACAAATAACAAAAAAAAATTTACAAAGACTATAAAGAACCCAAATTGAACAACAGTATTAATCTGAGTATTAGCATTTATAATTCTTTATTCCCTCTGTCACTAAGAACTGAGGGATCTGATTATATAAGTTTTTGAATAGGTCAGAAAATTAAATATTCCCCAGTTTTTTACATAAGACTTTATAAAATTATCCTGTTCCTATCCTGAATTAACTAATTTGGAAATAAATTGTCTTCCCAATGATAATTAAGAGCTTACTGTAAAAGAAAAGAACAGGAATTTAAAAAACTATTAGAAAAATGACTAGGAGCAGTCTCAAATGCCTCTTTAATAAATTGCATTCCCTTGAAAGGCAATAGGTAATGAACTACAACATCACACTAAAGATAATGGCTTTCTCCTTTTTAACTTTCATTGTTAATCTTAAAAAAATCAATTGATGTGCAATAAGTACGTTCTTCTTGAGCTAGCCATGCTCTTAGAAGAAAGCTGGCAACAAAGTTTGACATGATGTATTAGCCATTCTTTATCTCCCTCTGCCAATAAAAGGGTGCATCTTGAGATGTATTATATTTTCCTTTTTTGTTTTTAATTTAGAAAGCTTTTTAAAAATAATTTTTTGAGCCCTTTTAGGGTCATAGCAAAATTCAGAGAAAAGTGCAGTGCTTTCCCGTATCTCCCCCACCATCAACCTTCCCCACCAAAGGGGTATATTTGTCACAGCCGATGAGTCTAGACTCATACAGAAACATTCCTTGAAGTCCATAGTTTACACTGGGGTTCATTCTTGGTGTTGTACATTCTAGAGATTTTGGCAAGTGTAACGTATATCTGCTACTTCAGGATCATGTAAAGTGTCTTTGCTGCCTTAAAAATTCTCTGTGTTTCATCTATTCATCCTTTTCCACCTGACCCTTCAAAGCAGTGATTTTTTTGTCACCTTAATTTTGCGAGGATGTCCAGTAATATAATTATACGGTGTGTAACATTTGCAGATTGGCTTCTTTTACTTAGTAATATGCATAATCTTTTTCAATAGGCATCACAAAATTCCTCAAAGCTTACATCTTGAGTGCTGTTATGAGAGAGAACATGTAGACCCAGTCTCAGAGACTGGTTTAAACCTGTGGTCAAGTCACTGACTTTTACTAGGGCTTGGTATCCTCATCTGCTAAATGAGGATAATATTAACATTGATCCCACTACTTTACAACTTTGTGAAGATTAGATTTCTTTTCTAGATAATAGTGGTAGTAATGCCTCATGGGTTTGTAGGGTGGTTGTAGCGTTTAAACTGGCAATGTGTAAAGGGCTTATGCCTATGCCTGGAACATATAATAATGGCAGCTAATAATGTTATATTTATTACAATGTGTGCTGAATATTTTCTATTTAAATATCTGAAGCTACTCTATGCTATTTGCCATCTTAATTGCCTAACAGTTTCTCCATGAATTCAGTCAGTTGGAGGGCCCAGAAAATGAGAAGTTTGGAAATGCTTTCTACTTTCCTCTCTGTGTGTCTATAGTTTGGTCTGGCTGCATTTGTCTATCTATGAAGGCCAAATATGTGCTGGGCAAAGAGCAACCAACCATTTTCTCATCACTGGTTTCTTTTAGCTTTGTTCACATCTTTGTAAGTAATCTCTTACATTACCCCTTCTCAGGTCATTAAAATGTGTTTCCCATTTCCTGTCACGACGGCACATAATGTTTAACTGATATAATTATTATCACTTTTTTATATCATAAAGCAGTCCATACATCATAAATCAAGAAGCTGAAGCAATTGTATACAATCTTGTAAACAGTTATGCAATATACTTCTATACTAACATTGGTTAGGATTTATTAAGATTTATTTTTTATTCTATTTTTAAAAATTAAAAAAATCAGAAAAATGTAAATCTGATTAAAAATTGCAGAATATTTATAAGAAAACTTAATCAGTTTTCCCTCATTTTGTACTGCTGATGTCTGTGGTTTATTGAAAGGAACAGTTAATGCCTAAAACTTTTTTTTCATGACCAATTTTGTGTGCTTGTATCTGGTAATCAGAACAACTGATCTTAGGACAACAATATGCAGTATAAGAACCATTGTTGAAATCCTACCATCTTGTATGGTGAAGCTCTGTACCATTTCCAGTGGGTTTTTTTATTGTTTGTTACTGTCTTTGATTGTTTGATTAATCTTACATCTGGTGGACTCTACAACTTCTTTGAAGACAACAGTATATAATGTAGCAACCACTGTTAATTCCTATCATTTTGTTTTGAGGTCATGTATAATTTTTGTTATTTTTGTGTTGTTTTGTTTTTGTCTTCATTGTTGTTTTGTTAGTTTTTTTCTCTTTAAAATGAAAAAAGTTTTTCCTCATTTTTAATGTAATAACAACTAAATCTCTGTGTATTATTGGTACAGCAATAATCTGTATTGGTAGGAAAAAGGCAACTACATAAAATGTGTTTAATGTTAACAGCTGATGTTTTTGTTGATGTGTTTCACAACCTTATATGTTTCACAACCTCTTTTCTGGTCCTCTGATCCATGGGGAAATAGACTAGGAAGAGTTCTCACAATAGCCAAGGAAATTTACAACTGCAACATATGTTTTCACTAATAGTGGAGAAATTCACTGAACTGCATGTAATACCCTGTAGTGACTTAACTTACCACCTTGGACTAATCATGTTACCTTAGCAAACAGCACCCTTCCAATTTTGTAAATATTAACAAACAAATATTTCCATTACAGGCTTCTTTTACTGTAATAAAAAATGGGTCCACTTAATGTTAACTGTTAAAAGCAACAAGAATACTAGAGAATGTAGGAATGTGGTTCTGTCTTTATGCAGTGAAGATCACTGTGTGAAGTGCATATGGTTCTTTCACCGGTGTATTCTATAACAAAGTGACCTACCTTAGTTTTTGGTCGAGTCCCAGTTGACATTTGGTTTGGTACACCATTAAGATTTTAGGTGTTTTCAGTTTGGTTTCTATAAATTTCTTTCTTCTGATGATTTCCTTAAAGGGTTATACTCTCCAGGTTCACAGAATCCTATAGAACAGCAAATTTAAACAGGTTTCTTCATATGCAAATAACTATTCCTAGACAATAGTTCAAGTGAGTTAATTAAAATACATTTACAACAACAATGGGGACTTCATCAAAATTTTAAAAAAAACAAACAAAAAAAACCCAACAACGGTTTTGAGAATTAACATAAACTATAAGATTATTCCTAAATATTAATAATTTTCCCAAAGACATTTATGATGAGTAGATATGCTTTAGGAAAGCATAAAAAGTTGTCTATACGACTGGGGATATAGCTCAGTGGGTAAGTTCCTGCATAGCATTCACAAGGCTGTGAGTTCAAACCCCAGTACCACACACACACACAAAGTTGTTAATAAAGTAAAAGTTTAAAAATATACACAAAAAGTTGTTAATAAAGTAAAAGTTTTAAATTATCCAGGTAAAATACAATATTTGAGAGGCACATTTAAGACCTTTTGAAAAATGCAAAATCAAGATGTTTTATGTATTCATCATTATTGCTTTTAATGAAACATAAAAATATATATGTATTGCATAAAACACGATGTTTTAAAATATGTAAAAATTATAAAATGGCTAAATAAAACTAATTAACATATGCATTAGCTTACATCTTCTTGCACTTAAAAATCTACTAGCAATTTTAGAGTATGCAATATATCAACTATAATCACCATGCTGTAAAATAAATGGAATTTTTGGATTTATTCTTCTTGCCTAGCTGAAGTTTTATGCTTTGATTGACAGAGTTACAGAACTGAAATAATGAATGTGACTCTGTTAGCTCCAAATGGTTTCAGCTCATGTGTTGTACTAATGGTGAACAAATAATATTATATTTCTGAAAGTTAGCTATGCAAGTAAAATTATTTAAAAATATTTTAGCATAAACTTTTTTAAGTACAGGAAAATTATATTCTAGAATGCTGGGCAAATTCTTGTTAAATTGGAGTAATTTTGTCTTCATAATTATCCCCATCACTCGAATTCCTCCACATTTATGTCCATGTTATAGAAGTTGTCTAAAAGCTTCTGCTGCAAAGTTCTTTCTTGGCCTATTTTATCTGGAAAAAGTATCAGGTTTTGAGGAGAAATGTGGAAATTTAGAAATGTAAATTTTTCACTGAAAACTTTATTTATAGATTATCAGGTTGTTTTTTTGGCAGGAGAAATTTGAGATGAACAGATTTGCCCTTGCCAAATATTAACTATAGCACATTGGGCTTAATTCCCTCAATCAGAGTTCACCTGTAAAGTTAGTTTTTGGCAATTATTCAACATTTCTTTGTGCATGATACATTTTGCCATGGAAAGGGAGTACAAAGAAATATTCTGAGTAAGAAGAATCTTTATATGTGCTGCTTAGATATTACTCTTCTCCTAATCTTGATGCTTATAGCAATTCTCCCACCAAATAAAGTATTGAAGATGATGATGATAATGATGGTAGCTAATATTTTTGATCAGGTACTATGTAATGTGTTTTATATATTTATATCTTTTTTTTCCAGTACTGGGAATTGAACTCAGGACCTTGCACTTGCAAGCCAAATGCTTGTGCCACTGAGCTATATCCTCAGCCCCTTATATATTTATATCTTTTTGAGAGAATCTTCCAATTTGTTCTTTGTTTTAGAAATTTGCTAGATTAAAAATGTGCCGGAGGAAGGGTTTACAGGACATAAAAGAGGAGGTATGCAGTTATGCCACTGAGGAAAGTCTGTGAAAAAGCTAATGGGCTTATATGCTATTTCAGGTATATAGAGAGTTTTAAAAAAGGATGACAATTCTTATATTTGAGAAAAATAAACAGGAACAAATTAGACTACATGGAACAGGCAGCCAGGTGAGCTGACAATAGAACTGGCCATTGATTTGATCAATTAGTACTGCTCTTTTCTGATTATTGCAAATGCCTATTTCTGTGTGCTGGTTTAGATACTGGTGGTAGGTGTCTCAAAAAACAGCCAGTGTGTGGTCACTGGAAGGTGAAGATGATACCGCTGCCTGTGACAGCAGTAGTGTGAGTCCACAAATACGCCCTAAGCACTACTGTTGCCAAAATACAGCAGGTCAGGGTAGTTTCCTCCTCTTCCTCCTCTTTTTCTTCTCTTGAAATTTTGGCATATATGTCATTCAGGAAAAACTAACATTCAGTGACAGAATATGAGATACAAGATCTGTTGTCTAATATCTTTACATCTTTTTATCTAGCTTTTCTCTTCCCACAGCTCTCTGAGATGAGTTTCTTTGGTCCAATTTTATTAAAGAATTCTTAAAGAGGGAAGAAAAGTTGCTTGGCTCAGCTCCTGTCACAAACAAAAGCTAAGGTCTTTTCTTTCTTCTCAGTGATTCCTCTGCTCCATCGTGCTCCTCTTTGTACCCTTGCCGACCCCCACTTCCACCACCTCTCCCGTCTAAATCCCAGTGTCTTCCATGGTAGGCACTCAGCCAACCGGTTAATGGATTTGAGATCCTATTAGCCTTAGAGATGAATATCTGTACATGTCGGAAAATAGAGCTGAACTTTCAGGAAGGAACTAGTCATTGTGACCAGAAACCTTCTAAAGCTGCCCTGTTACCGTCACAACTATGTATTATGTTTATTGAATGTATGCTAAGGCATGTTACAGTTTTGCTATGGTTATAAGCATTACCTTGTATTAAAATTTCATTTTCTATATTCTAATCATTGTTGGTATAGAGAAATAGGTGTTGTTTTATCTAAATACAAGTCCTTTTATCAATTCTATTATTTTAAATGGCTAATTTAACATATATTGAGAAAAATTTCCATAGAGTTGTCTTTGTCATTTTACATCTGGAACTAAAAGTGATTTTCTTTCACTTACATTCCTTCTACTTGTCTTTCTTTTATTTTTTTTGCATCACATTGCCTAGGACCTCCCATCAGTAATGAGGTAGTAGAGAATTCATCTGGACCTCTTCCTGATTTTAAAGAGAATGCTTTCCATATTTCTCCATTTAAGTATGATTTGGCTCTATAGTTTATTATTATTATTATTATTATTTTTGGTTTTCAATCAGGTAATACAATTATTTTGACCAAAAATTTCACATGAAAATAATTTGAATTTTATTGAATGTTTTGTTTCTTTTTTAAAGTGATCAGATTTTTCCTAGTTTCAAAATCGCATTAATCTTACAATTCTAAACCAACTCTGCATTCCTGCATTACATTATCAAAGTACTCTTGTAATCTTTTAAAATCATTTAGCACAATGAATGTTGGAATTTATCAAATGTCTCTTAGATTTAGATAGCTGAATTAACAGTGAACTACAGTAATGGATTTACAATTATTGATGCAACAATTATTACAACTGTTAGCCCTCATTGTGCTTGGAGATCAGCTGTGCCTGGTCGTGTTCATCAATTCCTTTTAAACTGAATTTGGTTAGCTAGGATTCTCTTTTGAATATCTGCACCTGTATTTATGTTTGTCCTAAATTTTTCTAAAGATGTTAGTTTTATGCAATAAATATGAAAACCAAAAAGTTTTTAAAAATATGAAAGTTCTTTACAAATAAAACACAAAACATCTTACTGCATTAGAATTACCTAGTCTTCGAAAATTTCAAAGAATTCATAGAAAAAAACTGTTTGGTTCACTGGAAAAAGTCCTTTTCTGATACATTTTTAAACTATTTCTCCCATTCATTTTTGTGCTGTTGTGGTATGTAACTTCTGAGTGAATCTTTATAACATATTTAATATAACATTGTCTATTACATTTAATCCTTCAAATTATTAGCAGACTTATGTATACTCTTGCACTTTTAAAATCATACTATATTTGATATTATAGTCTTTTGTTTTTTGTTTTTGTCTTTTTGAGACATGGTCTTGCTATGCAGTTCAGGCTGGCCTTGAGCTCACTTTGTAGCCCAGGCTGGTCTTGAACTTGTAACAATCCTCCTGCCTCAGCCTCCCAAGTGCTGGGATTACAGGCGTGCGTCACCACATCCAGCTAATATTATAGTCATCTGTTCTTGATTTTATTCATGTTGCTTAGTACAAAGAACCTAGGCTTTAATTTAGACAGACCTGACACCAACACAGATAAGTCATTGAATGTATCAGATTTCAGCCTAACCATCACTGCTCCTGGGAAATCTTGCATTACTTCTGTAGATGTTAGTATGGATTCTTGTACTTCTTCTCTCAAATACTCATCTATTATTATTATTTTGTTATTGTTACTTAATAATCAGCTATATTAAATTGTAAGCTCTATGAGAATACATACAAGCTTTAACTTACTGCCAAGAACTTAGCACAGTGTCTGAAAGAGTGAACATTCAATAACTATTTGTTAAGTGAACCAGTCACTCCTGGTTTCTGTGGCTTTCTCTGCCTGTCTTTTCTCTAAGACTATAAATTTTAATCAGGGTTTACAGTTACTGCTATGGTTTGAATTTTCCCTTCAAAGCTCTTGCTAAAATTTAATTGCCACTCTAACAGTATTAAGAGGTCAAGCCTTTAAGGGTGACCTGGCAGTGAGGGCTCTGCCCCCATGAATGGATTAGGGCCTTTATTGTGGAAGAGGATTTGCTGTAAAAGTGGCTCCCTCCTGCCCTCTGGGTCTCATCACGCATGTACTCTTTAGCCCTTCCAACTTCAGTGAGCCATGGGATGAGGCAGGAGGAACTTCCTGGCCAGGTGTCAGGGCTGGGCTATTGCACTTTCCAGCTTCCAGACCATGAGCCCAAAATACTTCTGTTTAAATTTACTCAGTTTCTGAACATTCTGTTATAGCAGCAGAAAATGGACTGAGACAACACATCGTGTTAAGAGAATGTTTAAGTATGCTAAGCCTGTAGTGAGAATGCAGGTTTCAAATACAGGGTCTGCCACTTACTAGTTATGTAACCAAGAAAACTTACTTTCCCCATCTGCTCCTCAGCTTCTTCATCAGTAAAACTGGAATAATGCTTCTGAATCCTAGAGAATGTTTACAACGTAAAACACTTTTTAAAATGTCTAAAGCATCTTAGTGATGAATTAATATTAGCTACTGTTATGTTAGTACATGACAGGTAAATGAATAAAAGAATGTAAAAATCTGTAAAAATAGAGAACATGCAGATAATACTCTGCCTCTGGTATGTTCTGAGAGTCATGGATGTGACTTTTAAATAATGACAACCTTTTAAAGTGTTTTATTGGAATCATTACAAATAGGAAGATTCAGTGATCAAAGAAGGTGGGGATCATTTTTTTGTTGTTGTTTTATTTTGATTTTTTTGTCCTTTTGAGACAGGGTCTCACTGTGCAATTGAGGTTGGCCTTGAGCTACTCCCAGGCTGGTCTTCAACTCACAAGGATCCTCCTGCCTCAGCCTCCCGAGTGCTGGGATTACAGGTGTGTGCCACCATGCCCAGCAGGTCATTTCTTTCTTTAGGAAAAAGCAACATTGACAAAACTTACCAGCTTTTGTTCTTCGAGGAAATTTTTAAATTTATACTTTAGTGTCTTCTACATCTAAATTAGCCATATAGTTTTATATAAAAGATTAATTTCTTTTTACTGCAAATAATATGAATTTTCCTTCAGATTTCATAGCTCCATTTGAAACAATCTCTGATTTTTCAAATTTTATGTTTTGCTGAGTCTTTTGCTTACATTTGGTACTTCACATATTATTCAAAGTATGGTCCATTTGTTCTCATCCAAGAACCCCCAAAATGTTATTTTAATGTTATCCTTATAGTCAATTTCTAAGGTTGCTATGCTAGGTTTTAGCCTTAGAATATTAGATTTCATTGATATAACACACATCATTGGATATTTTCAAAAGAATATAATTGAGCCATGACAGGAAATCAATTATGAATTATAGGAAACCAATAATAAAATTCTCTTCCTTATCTTTGTCCAAATTTTATAGGGAAAGCAATTAGGAAAAAACAATTGAAGCTATTCACATTTATTGAAATGTACCAAAATATCAGGAGTTGCATCATTGATTGCTCATTCCAAGGGAGACAAAGCAAATTCCTTTACTCATTTTGTTCTTTACAGAATAAAAACAAAAAAAGATGAAAATACGGACTGACAATACTTCTATTTAAAAAATTCTAGGATTTCTCCAAAATTATACATATTTTAATGTGCATATAAAATTCAAAAATTATACTATACTATTTAAAAAAATTTTTCATTTGCAAAGAAAAATCTTACTAATTAACTGATTTAGAAATTAAAGACCAACATAGTCAATATTATATGAGCAAACCATTTATCTTAAAAATTTTTATTTCAAAACAATCAACATACTGAATATTAATATTCAATTATCCTATTAATAATATCCAAAAGACATAAGTAACATAGTGTTAGTTTTGTTTTTTTTTTGTCTTTTTGAGACAGGGTCTCACTATACTGTTCAGCCTGGTCTTGAGTTCACTTTGTAGCCCAGACTGGTCTCAAACTCACAATGATCCTCCTGCCTCAGCCTCCCGAGTTCTGGGATTACAGGTGTGTGCCACCATTCCTGGCCATAGTATGAGTTTTGGCTTCCAAATATAAATGAAGTAAGCTGAAGGTCAGAGCTTAGCATACACTGAAAGTTATCCTTGTCTATTACTTCTCATGTAGATTTGTTCTATGTGTCACAAAAAGAAGTCTGTATAATTAACTTTCTGAGAATATTAAAAACATGATAAAAAAATGAAATGAATGTAATAGTTTTTCCCACACTGAGCTGAAATAATTTGCATTAATCTTTGACAATATTTCTAATTTCAGTTTTTTCTATAATAGAGACTACTTATCCTGCTGAACAAGTAAAAAGATATTATTTAATTTCAGATTTGATGCATGAGTAGCTTTCTGGCTTTTCATATACCCTGTTGCTAGGCACAAATTTCCTCTTCTGTGTCACATTCACTACTATTAATTTAGAATTTATAATCCAGTGTAGTGAAAGTGGGTTGTTGCTTAAATTTGTGTGTGCGTGGTACTGGGGATTAAACCCAAGCCCTTCACACAGAGCTATGTTCCCAGCCCTTTTCAAATATTTTTCATTTTTAAGCCAGACTTTCACTAAGCTGCCCAGGCTGGGCTCAAACTCATGAAATTTCTTTGTCAGCCACTCACAGTGTTGAGATTAGAGGTGTGTACCACAACACCACTTGTTCACCTAAATTCTTATCAGGAAGCCTCTGCTTACTGTCTGTGTGACCCTACAGACTACTTAATCTCTCAGTGTCTTGCTGATTGGAGATGTTAATATGACCTACTCCTTTTATTATTTCCCATTTTATTTTTGGTTCATATTCCACCCAGGACATAGGGTTTAAGAAGCCAGAAATCTAACTGTGATATATACTCTATAGGAGCTACTTCCTGATGAGTCAAGTACTGCAAAAAAAAGTAACCAGAGACCCAGCATGAACAACTAAGAACAAAGTGTCATGCTCATCGAAGAATCCAAATTTCTCTTCCAAATCCTGTGATGTGATCCATTGAAAATGGATATAAAATTAAGGAATAAAACATGAGATGTGAGAACACAGAGAAATCACAATGATGTCTAGGGCTACTTAACCACTTACATGAAAAACAAGCTTTTATAGTTTCATTCTTTCTTTAAAGTTGCTCATAGTTGATGTAAGCATCTATCTTTTCCCTGCACTAAATGGCCTTGTAGGAAAAGTACATCTTTGGAGTGCCTCAATTCTTGATTCTTCTCATGTATTCCTTCCTTCATTCAATCATTCATTCATTCATCAAGCATTACCCAAGCATGGGAAAAACAAAAATAAATACATGTTTTTGTGAAAACTTCTAATCTAGAGAGAAAAGATCATGTAGACAGATAATATAACAAGAATTCAAACCAAGGTATATTCAAAATGGTATGGGAAAACAGACAAAATACCAAAAGATTCTGCCTAGGAAAAAAGGAAGAGCTCATGAAGGAGGTAACCTTTAAACTCAGTTATGAGGAGGAAAATCCCAAAGGTATGAACAAAATAATATAGAAAACTCGATAGAGAGGATTTTAATCTCACGTCATCTGATGGTGCAGAGAGAATAATGGCAGCAAATGATGTATGAAAGTGGCTGGGGGCCCCCTGATTAGAAGCTACATATTAGGGGTTCGACTTTGTGCTGCAGGTAATGAGAACCCTGTGCTTACTTACTTTATTGTCGCATTTCATAACTTGTACAAAAATACAAAGAAATTATGTAAATATCAACGAGCTTTAAGCATGCATAATATTGTCCAGGATCCCAACATTGAAACTGAGCTTAACTCTCCCCACCTCTGCTCCTTATTTTGTGTGTGAACGCTATTTCAAAACAATATTTTATTGTTAAATAAATCAGATGTAGAAAAGCACACAAAACAGTTACACGGCTTAATGACACCCCAGCCATGCTGATCTTGACTGTGAGGACTGAAGATAGTGTACATAAAGCCAAGGCACACACTAGGACCTTAATAAGTGGTGGTAATCATTATGCTCTACTTTTCACGCAATCAGAGATACCACTAAACACTTCACTGTAGGCAATTTTCTTTTTCTTTTTCTTTTTTTTGGTTTTTCTCCGGTAGCGGGAATCGAACTCACAATCTCGCACTTGTAAGGCAGGCGCTGAGCCGATGAGCTAAATCCCCAGCCCCCACTGCAGGCTATTTTCCCATTACATGAGTGTGTCTCTTTTCTCCAGTTGCTCTTAGAGCTGCTAGAAAGGAAGGATAGATCTTATGTTTACTTTTATAGCAATCAGAATACTGTTCAAAAATCTGTGCTTAGAATTTTTCCAAAATAATTGATGACTGCTCAATAAGTATCAATAAGTGTAATTATGATATCACAACAGTAATACTTTGGGGCAGTCAAGGAAAGCTTATCAGCAATCCTGAAGTCACACTTTTTGTTTGTTGAGTATATTTCTCACTTTCACTATAGCCTTATACTGCTCATGATGAATGGAATGTCTCACTAATGTACATCTTAGAGTCCCCTACCATAAATCCCCAGGGCCCTAAAATTTATTATTTTGAACTATTAGACTTTTGGAATGTCTCTCTTGGAATGATACCCAAGCTTAATGAGTGTCACATGACTTAAGTGGGTGATGCTCTGCTCAGTGTAAAACTGCCTTTAAGCACTTTAAGAGTGGGCTACAGAAGACTCAGAAAAAATGAAGTGAGACGGAAGAGAAGCGCAAGTTTTCTGTCTGTTTTGTTTTGTTTTGTCTTTTTTTTTTTTTTTTTTTCCTGGTACCAGGAATTGAACTCACAATCTAAGGTGCTGTGCTGCTGAGCTAAATCCCTAGCCCCCATGTCTGGTTTTAAATGCAATTAAATGGGCAGACTTTAAAATTCAAAAAGGTCTTTTTTTTCAATTATTTCATCATAAATCCTTGCTTTAAAGGTGTTTGAGGGCTGGGGATTTAGCTCAGCGGCAAAAGCGCCTGCCTGGCAAGCACAAGGTCGTGAGTTCGGTTCCTGGTACCGGAGAAAAACCAAAAACAAACAAACAAACAGGTGTTTGAAACCACATATGAGGTTTTCTCCTGTTTTGTGATCACATACAATGTTACAAGAGGAAAAACATTTTTAAAAATATATTCTCTTTATATATAGAACACTGTTGAAACATTGTTTAAAGGGGACTACAGAAAGCTTCAGTGGTCTTTGGCTTCTCTCCTTCACTCCTCCTCCTCTTGCTTCTCTTCCCCTACCCCTGCTTTTCCTTGGTATCTGTACCTGGGCATGCGTATGAGTGTGTGTGTGGTGTATTGTTGAATACAGGGCCTTCACACTGATCTACATCCTTTTTCTTTTTTTTAAATTTTGATAGAGAGTCTCAGTAAGTCCCTAAATTGTCTGGGATGAGTTCTACTTTGATCCTTCTGCCTCTATATTCTTAATTTAGTCACTGTCTAATGTAAGCATGATGACACTAGGAATTGTGCTTGTTTTAATGTTACATAATAGAATTAACTTTTCCTCAATATTATATGAGTTGTGGTCATCCACTGTCTAAATTCTTCACTACAAATGAAACATTAACCCTAAATACAGAAAGTAGAGAAAAAGAAAGTGCACTGTTCTTTTGATGAAAGACCTCACTTTTTTCCCTACAACAAAATTTTTCAAATTGTAGACAAAATACAAGAAGTGGTAAAATGAGTTTCTTTATTACATAAATCTAAATGTTTAGCCAAAAATAAAAACAAAGGCACAAAGTGGACATGTTAGCCCCAAATGCTTATTTAAACATATATGGCAGTACTAGGGGTTTAACCTAGGGCCTTAACACTAGGCTATATCCTCAGTTTTCTCCTTCTTTTTTTTTTTTTTTAAACAGGAGCTACTTAAGTCACTAAATTGCTCAGAATGGGCTTGAACTCAGAATTCCCTTGCTTCAGCCTCGCAAAATTGTACCACAGAGAATCAATGAAATCATTTAAGAATATAATTACTTTTAGTAGTTTAAAAATAAAACTTCATGAAGCAGATAATCCAGAGAGGAAATTATTCTTTTGAAAAATAAATCAATTTTATGAGTTAAAGAGATATAACAAAGGCCTGCTCTAAAAGAGGAGAAAGTTCTTAGAATATGTTGGCTGTTTTGTACCAAGAGCAAATTTATTTTGAACATATAATACTTATATTTTTTTCTCTTATCACAGAAGCTAGAGTAAATACATTCCAGCCCTCAGTATGACTATTAGTGCTTTGAGGATAAAGAGAACTTTGCGCCCTTATTTATTGCTTCTTCTTATTTCTCTACAATAACCCCATTCAGGAAAATAAAAGGCACATTTGTTTTACTGATTCCTTCTAAGCACATTATAAAGGGCAAGATATCTGCCAGAAAATCTGTATTTAAACTTTTGGAATATACGAGGGTTGATAAATCTCTTATAAAACACATGGAGGTCAGATATAACCACCCACGCTAGTTTCCACCATGATCTGGAGTAAAGGCATCTGGTGGTTTCTGAGACATTAATAGAGCAGGATTATGGGAAAGTGACTCCAGATTTGCCATTTCACTCTTACTGTATGCATGCAAATAAATGCAATATATAGGATTGTTAAAATCTACTGATATTGTTCTAGTTTAGATAGAGGATATCTCCCAAAGGCTTCATGTGTTCACAAGCAGAGCTTTTGGAAGGTGATTGGACAATGGGGCACTATAGCTAACTTGCTGTTAGAAAGTAGTCTGGTCAGAAGGGGCAGGTCATGGGATGTGACCTAGGAGGGTGTGTCTTCCTCCTCAGGTCTTCCCTTCTCTCTTCCTGGTCCTGTTTGGGTTCTCCAACCATGGACAGACCCTTCTAAAACTGTGAGCCAAAATAAACCTCTTCTCCTTTAAGTTGTGGGTGCCAGGTATTGTGCTTCAGCCATGACAAAGGTGACTAAGATTTAGTTAGAGAAGTGAAGGCTCAAAGGAGGAAAAGACTGAAGCAAGGGATGTTGAAAAAGGGAACTACATTATATTATCATTTCTTCTCATGCTATTACATCATATTTCTTCTTAAAGCAAGGAATTAAAAATTTTTGACAGTACAACATCATTTGTGTAATTTTTGTTCAATATTTATAACTATCTTTCCTAAGCTCTATTTTTTACGATATGTATTATGAAAATGAAAACAAGCTACCAAATAAAATCAAGCACAAGAAACAAAATGCTCATTCCAGAAATATACTTTCTTAAAATGGGAGAGTCTTCTACTGGGTCTGAGAATGTTTTCAATTATTTAGTCCATATTTATTGCATACGCATATGCTCCCTTAGTGAAGCAGGAATTAGGTAGACATTAGGGATGAGTGTGAAAGTAGACACAATAAAAACTGAAGTCCAATGCCTTGTGTGCAAGGAGCTTTTGAGACTTTCTAAGATAGGATAATCTTAAGAGCAGAATTAAAATGGGAAATCTGGCAGATAACTCTTTCAATGAACACTCGATTATAAAACACCTTGCTTTCCTCTTCAAGGAAAGAAGAAACTGCTTCCACCAGCATACCGGACAGAACATTCCCATGCTGTTTCATGACAGGCTATCCTCTGATTTCTGTAACAGTTGCACGAATTATTAATACACCAGAGTTTCATTTTCTCCTGTAATCTTCTAAGTGAAACTGTCTCATTATGCAGTTCTGTTGGTTTCTTAATAATAAAATTCCCATGGATGTTATTCATATCGGAAGTTCTTCCTACTAAATTTTAAGTTATTTTATAAAATGTTATTTCATTTTATTGTAGTAATTTTAGGCTTCAAAAAACATTTCAAGATCCTTTCAAGGAACCAAGATAAGGAATACCACTTGAACTCCTAGATGATAAAACTATTCCAGAATAGTTCTACAATTTTCAATAAAATATATAAGTTGTTAACCCTATAAGGCAGGTTACTGTCTCACTGTTTTGGCAACCTACAGTATTTGTGCAGTGTTTAGCCTTAAATAGGGGACCAATCAATGCTTATACACTTAAGTAAACTATGTGATGGGCAGCAAGTTGGAAATGCTATAGGTTCTGAATGCTGCTGCTGTGTGTACAGATTATGACTATTAAAATTGTCCCCAGGGATATAGCTCAGCAACACAGCACCTGCTCAGCAAGCACAAGGTTGTGAGGTTGATTTCTGGTACCAAAAATAAATAAATAAATAAATAAATAGTCTTTCTGAATAATTTTATGAGTAATAGGAGAAATTATCATATATGAGACTCTTAATAAATATCTTCTTTGAAAGCAAATAGCCACATTGGAAAGTAGATATATTATTTGATAAATTAGGGATGCTGAGGCTTAAAAAAATGTGTAAAATTAGACCCAGGCAAGAAGTGGGAGACTTGGGGTTAAGTCCTGTTCATCTGGATCTTTCTACCACACATCCATATACCTATGGGCAATATTTTATGTAACTGTTCCTTGAAATTATGATAAGAAATAAAATTCATTCTCCAGGAAGTGTATATTTCTTTACTGGCTTCTATTAAAAAAAGAAAAAAAAAGATTTAAAAAAAGATTTAAAAGAAGATTGGAATTTACAACCACATCACTGTCAGTTTGGCTTCAGTTGTGGAAACTGACCCACCCTGATCTGTCAACAGAAGGAACAGAGGATGCCTCCCTGTCCAGAAGACAGAGTTATGCAAACCCTAACATCTGTGGCAAGGGAACAGCACTTGTAGGAAGCCCCACAAACACCTTTTTTTTAAGACAGAAAGTCATGGGCTTCTGGATTGCTTCTGATGTGTGGGAACAAAAAGCTGTGATGCTGATACATTTATTAGTGTTCAGACTCTCAGGTTGAGGACTTTTTTATTTTTAAATCAGACTCATCCTCTTGTGGAGAACTAGAAGAGCTGGGTAAAATACAAACAAGATGTTTCTTCTTCTAAAGTTATTTTGAGAAGGCAAGATCCTGAAGAAAGTTGCAGAGGAATGTGCTCAGATCCTACTGTTTTTCCCAGTTTAGAAGCCCTTTCAGAGGCTGAGTGGTCATGCAGAAATCAAGCGCAAAGAAGCAGAAGGGCTATGAAAGAGCTTAGAGGAGTCCAGTGGTACTGAGTAAATAAAAACGAGTTTAGAGCCCTCAGAGAAGGGAGGGCCTTTCAAAACAACTCAGGCTTTTAGTTAGCGAGGCAGAAAAGGTCAACCTGGGAGTAAAGATGAGCTTGAAATAGATCAAGCCAAACAAAAACAGAAAGCATTTGAAATAATCTCAATTCCATATTCAGATTAAGGTGCTCTGCTTTCAGCCTACTGTTCTAACAGAAGCAAATCCTTTATAGAAGTTAAAAAAAAAATCCCTCTAAATCTAGAATTTTTTCCTTTATAAACAAAGACAGCATTTCATTCAGAATTTTTGAGTATACTACGAAACAGGAATAAGAAAAAAACAAGAGAAATAATGTCTACAGATGATCCAAATATTGGAGATATCAGGCACGAACTGTAGAATTTCACTAAAGAAGCAGAATCTATGAGAATTAAATGAAAATTCTAGAACCTAAAGGTACAATGACTCAAACAATGGAAACCTTAAATTAAAAATCAGTTATAAAATTAGAACTCAAAAATTTAGGAATAAATTTAACAATATAAGACCTATATGATAAAAGTTAGAAAGTAAACACCAAAATAAATGGTGATAAATGCCACATTTCATAAGATTGAAAAATTTCAATATTTTTAAGATGCTAATCCTTCCCAAACTGATGAATAGATTCAATAAAATCCCAATCAAAATTCCTGAAGGCTTTTTCAGAAACTGAAATATCAATTCTAAAATTAATATTAGAATGTAAATGAGAGAGTGGTTTAAAAATTTAGAGCAATTAGATGTTACTCATTATCTGATTTCAAGATTTAGAAGACTACAGTATGCAATGTAGTGTGGCAATGACTTATGGATATGCATCTACTTTTCAACTGAATTATACATAATAAAGACTTAGAAAATCAGCTGAATTTTTTTACAAAGGCTCCAAAGTCATTCAAAGAAGGAAAGGACAATCTTTTCAATAAATTCTGCTAATAGTTGGATTACCATTTTAAAAGATGCAAACATTAACCAACCATATAGCATCCAGAAAAATTAAGTAGCTCACAAAGCATGAATGAAGTACAGTCCACCCTCTATATCATGGATTCTGCATTCACAGATCCAATTTGAGACACAATTTTTTTCTTTTAAATAGTGCCTACATTGATCACATAGACTTTTCCTCACATTGTTCTCTAAAGAATATGGTTACAATTAACAATTATCTACATTGCATTTACATTATACTGGTTATATTAAGCTAGAGATGATTTAAAGTACATAAAAATATATATGCAGGTTACATGCCAATATATCATTTTATAGAAGAGGTGTGAACAGCTACACATTTTGAAATCTCAGGAGAGTTTTGGTAGCAATCAAAAGATATCAGGTAATGTCTGCAGGCTGTGAATATAAAAATATTTTATGAAGAGCTTTAAAATGAACTGGAATACTTAGACAAATCGATAAATTCCTAAAAAAATACAATTTACAAAGCTTCTCCTTAAAAGATACTATCAAGAAAATGAGAGTCCACAAACTGGAAAAAAATATTCATAACATTGCTTACAAAAGAAAGTTTTTACATAAAATATGAATAACTCCCACAACTCTATTAAACCAACAACTCAGTTTAAAAATAAGGAAACGTTTTGAAAAGAGATGTCACAAAGATGAGATACTACTATACTCAAATAGTCAAAACCAGAGAGAAAGTACCAACCGCTGGCATGTGATAGACCTATCAAGCTATGTGTGGTGGCATGGACCCGTAATCCCAGCACTCTTGGGATCTGAGGTAGGAGGATGCAAGTTCCAGCCCAGTGCTGGCAACTTAGCAACTGATGCAAATCAATTCAAAAGATCTAGGTTGAATCCCCAACCCTGGCTGTAGGGTAGGAAAAAAGACTTGGTATCTTTTTAAACTAAAGAGCTTATTTTGAGGTTCTAGCAGGGGAACGCAACTACTCCTATACCCTTGACCAAGGAAATGGCCCTCCCCTATGGGGTGGGGAACCTAAGAAGGGACACACATGAAGCAGTGAGGAAGGGAACACCCACCTAGCCAGCCAGATCAACCAAATCAACCCTGGCGATCAGTGGGGTAACAGATATTGCAGGCAGATCACCTCCACACCCTGAACTAGAGGGAAAATGTCTGCAGAGTACAAATGAAGGTAGGTGGCGGGAATATATGGGAAGTATTGGTGTGTGCTCCCAATTGTTTCTTCAATAAAGAATATGACAAAGCTATTAATTAAGGAGGAAGTTGGTGATTTGAGGAGTGGAAAGAATGAAATACATATTTGGTTGAGAGCCCAAGAGAGCAAAATAGAAAAAAAAGTAGCAGGGCTGCTCAGTGTGGTGAGTTAACTTAGGCATAAAATCATATTAGTTCATCCAGTTATTCAACTACTGAAGGCAAGTACATAGAGATAAATGGATTCATCCATGGTTTGAGTTTTGTCAAATGCTAGAAGTCAGGCGTTAAGTACATTGGCAGAGAAGTGTTCCCTATACATAGAGGAGGAGAGGAAGATCCAGGAAGGGAAAGAGCTCATACAAGGACAATGCTAGCATAGCAGCCCTACGCTAGAGCAAGTTACAATGTCAGAGACAAAATAAAAGGATCTCTCAGTTTAAGGTTGGGTGGATATGAAATATGGCGACTAAACAGGAAAAACGTAAATGTATCTAATAACTAAGCTTACTCCTTTCTTCCATATATTCATTTTGAAGTCTAAAAACTGCTTCCTATCTTCCAAATCAACCTCTTTCCAGGCCTATTACAACTTTACCTCAGAACTTCTCTTTCACAAAGTTTCTATTATCTTCCATTATGATTTTCCTACTTCTTGCCACATTTGTGAACACTCTTGGATGATAAGACAATGGTCAATGTTGCCCAAATATATCCTTGGTTTTTCCATAAACATGCCATGACACTTCTCAGAAAACATTATTTTCAATTTTTACAACACCAAGACCATCAAAAAGTTTTAAAGTAAAGAGTAAATGTTTTTCTTTGCCTACTCTGGTCAAATTCATTCCTTTTTTATTCCTAGCTCCCCTGTGTTTCTCTCCGTATTTCTACTTAACAGTTTCTCTTCCCCTCACTCTGGCTTTCACACGTACTGTTTTTAGATACACCACAGAATGCAAAGAACTCAGGAATCCACAGACGTGTACAACAGTGCTGAAAACATTTTCTGTAAGTGAGAGCTCTGGACAGCTAAAACAAAGAGGAAAAAGATTCACATTAACTTTATTTTGCAAAATACATGTTGTTCTTATGCCATATCTAAGAACAAAATAAACCCAGTGCATTGAGAAGCCACTAGAGATCTACTAAAAGTGGCTTGCCTCTATAATGCAAAAGTGGAAAGGGACAGAATTCGCCTTTGGAACGCATCTGCACAGGCGGCTTTCCTTCACAAAATTTGTCAACATCTAAAGCCATGCTACAAAACACAGAACGTAAGTCTGCTTATTCTAACAATTTTTAAGTAGCTAAAGCTCAAATTAGGTTAACCGCTGCTTTTTTAAAAATCCAGAAAACATACTTTATTTTAAAATATTTTCGATTTCACTCCAATAGTCTGTTTGCCGGCGTGATATCTATTTTCCTTGTGACACCCTCCCGCCTCAGTGTGAAGAAGCTGACCGGATGGTTCAAGCGGGTTCAGAATGATTGGGGACAAAAGCTGGGTCCACAGCGCCCAGCACGCATTTGGATTGCTTAAGATTAAGAAAAATAGAGCTCGAGATTTTTTTCTCATATACTACCAACTTTCCATAAAGACTTCCAGAAACCTGACTCACAGCCCGAAAAGCAAACCCTGTGGGCGGGAAAGGAGGAAAAAAAAAAAAAAGCCTATTACGCCACCATTTCCGTCTCACCCGCCCAACAAACACGCAAAAATGGAGAAAGACGCACACGCGAGAGGCGCCGACGTCCGCACAGTGCGCAAGCGCAGACAGGCCCCGCCGTCTGCGCGCCACTAAGCCGCTGCGCGCACACCGGAAACCAGCGCCTGCGGGCGGGCGCAGTCCCGGGCTTCTGCCCCCAGCCCCGCCGGTCGACGTTCGGTTCCGGTTTTAGCCCCGCCCTCACACGGGAACCCTGCACAAGTTTTAATATCCGGGACCAGAGGCTGGCGCCGACGCGCATTTCCGGCGGCGGGCGCGGAAGATAGGATCCGGTGACGCGTCTTCCCGTCTCCCCGGAGGCCCAGGCTCCGGCTCTCTGTGCGGCAGCGCCACCTGGTGCCGGGTCTCCCGCCGCCCACTGCAGGGGCGCGCGCCCTTCTCTCAGAACCTTCCAGAGAAACTACGGCCCTCTTTGCTTTCTTCTCCCCGCGTAGAGGCAGGCCCAGGACTCCACTCCGCCGAGATCCCGCGCAGAGAGGATTTTGGGCGATCTGAAGCGGAAACACGCGCCATATGGGGAACAATCTTCGTCCTTTCTCTGGTTTCAAGCACGGAAGAAAGAACGCACTTATTTTTGCTTCCTTGTGCCTGGTTCTTAGGCCACTCCTATTCATCCCTGACATTCTTTGCGCGCTCCCTTCTGGGATCCTCCATTGCTTGCAGTCTGGGGAGATGGCACAGGCTTTCAGCATTGATTGGCTGGTGCTGTAACAGCTTTTGTTTCCTTTTGTCTAGTGTCTGTTCAATCAGTGGGGCCAAAAATGCAGGGTATGTTGCAGATTCATCAAAAAGCAGAAAATTTAGTGTGCATTTTGTTCTAAAATAGGCTAAAGAGATGTAAGGTTGGTAACCTCAGAAACGCATTTTTTAAGTGACAGGGAAAATAATGCTCCCAAAGTTAACAGAGCCAACCTAGATTTTCTTCTTAAGAATTCTTGCCTGTATAGTAAAAACGCCACAACAAAGGAAGGGTCAGATAGACAACATTTTTAAATTAATAGGTCATTACAAATGATAGAATAAATCTATGATTTATCTTGCTACAACTTAAATTACCAGACAAGCCCTCTTTAAAAAGATACAGTTCAGCTCATTTTTATAACAAATGAATATATGTTATAAAGGTTATATTGTATATATTAATGTATATTAGAGTGCTACTAAATATTCCACATAATATATATGTATATATATGTATATATATAAATTTGATTGCTTAAGAAAGGGGTTTCTGACCTGGACATAGGTCTGTTAATAATTTCAGAGGCATAAAGAACAGTAAAATGGCAGAAATATGTCAAAATGTGTACTGTCTATAAATTTGACAATTCTTTCAATAATGTTGAATTTATCAGGTTAAATGTGAGGTGTTGTGTTTTTAATAAATAATGAGTTTCCATATAAATAGGTTCTAGATAGTGTACTTTTAATAAAATTGTTTTATCCTTAAAAAACAATTCTTGCTTATAAACAGGTTTTCCTGGAAGCTTGTAGGTCTGATGATATTATATTTCAGTATTTTGTTGGACTGTCTTGAATATCAAAATACATATGAAAGTGAAATATCTCTTAGAATTCAGATATTAGGACTTACTAGCTTGCCATTGGGCAGTTCTGCAGTAGTGGTGGTTTTCAGATTTAAGCAGCAGCCAAAATTTTCTGAAAGGCTTGTTAAAGTAGATTATTGAGTCTCATCTGCAGAGTTTATAACTGGGTGAGGAGATTTGGGAATAGAGCCGAATAGTTAACAGCACTGATAAATTCTTAAGCAATACAGATGCTGTTGATACTGGAACCACACCTGGAATAGTTTAGACTTAAAGATTGCTTTGTCAATAGTGCCCTTTGCTGTTGCAAGAGAGATGGTTTTAAGTTATACTGATGATACTATAATTGCAAAACATGTAGTCCTGTTGATTTCATGGCTGAGAAATAATAAACTAAGCTCTAGAACCAGAAAAAATGAACACAAATGCTATATTCATATATTAAGGAAAGTATTTCATGTAAATATATTCTATATATGATCATGTGACAGAGGGTGCTGTAACACCGAGAATACCAGATATTTCAGTTATTGTGTGGTGATTTGTGATTTCTGTTCTTCATGTTAGCTATTGAAAAATCAGTAAACCAGAAATGACTGGAATTGACAATAGTTTCAGCAAACATTTTAACTTTACCCTTTGAAAGATAATAGTTTTAAACATCTTTTTGCATCTAGTGATATTGCCTTGTTTAACTGCATCAGCTCCTTCTTTCTCTATGCTGTTTTAAAATATACGTGGTGCTTTCATTTGCAAAATGGACATTGCAAAACTTGTTTATCTCATCTTTTCAGTAGTCTTTTTAAGTTAGTTTTGTCAAAGTCCATTTTGCCACTGCATTTATTGACCCTGACCTAAGACTAAAGTAACTATTACTTCTCTGCTTGCTCCTAAGAGAAATACAAATATTGCTACATATGTTTGTTGTGTTCCTAGCTGATAATATTAAAACTGGTAAAAAGTTTGTAGTGTTTTCATTAACATAGGGGACTTCACTATAAAAATTACTGATGCTCCCTTGATTTACAAAGTAGTGTATCTAACAATCAAGGAAGAAACTGAAATAGTGCATTTGCAGTGAGTCAGTAAGTTTTCTACTACTCAATGACAATTTTAATAAGTTCACTAAAGTAATTAAAGGAATGGATTCACTGTGCTCTTTAAGGACTGAATCCATACTCTTTAAAAACATAAGTAGTTATGAGAAATTGTGCTGCTATAAACATGGGTGCACATATATCACTGTGGTATGATGTTTTTAATTCTTCTGGGAAAATATCCAAAAGGGGAATAGCTGGGTTAAGTGGGACTTCTAAGCCTAGTTTTTCGAGGAATCTCCACACTGATTTCCACAGTGGTTTCACCAATTGACACTCCCACCGGCAGTGGAAAAGGGTTCCTTCTTCCCCACAGCCTCTCTAACATTTGTTATTGGTGGATATCTTGATGATAGCCATTACTTCTGAGGTAAGATGGAATCTCAGTGTTGTTTTAATTTGCATTTCTCAAATGACCAATGATATTGAACATTTTTTCATATATTTATTCGCCATTAGTATTTCTTCATCTGAGAAGTGTGTATTTATCTCAGATACCCAGTTTTGGATTGGGTCTTTGAATTTTGGAGGCCTGTTTTTTTGTTTTTTGTTTTTTTTTTTTAATTCTTTATATGTTCTAGATAAAAGTCTCTTGTCTGAGGGGCAGTTGGCTAAATTTTTTTCCCAATTCATAGGTTTACTTTTTACTCTGTTGGTGCTTTCTTTTGGTTTGGAAAAAACTTTTCAATCAGATCCCAAATCTTGGAAACAACCCAAATGCCAATCAACTGAGGAATGGTTAAAAAAGATGTATTTTTATACAATGGAGTATTACTCAGCTATAAGAAAGATAAGCTCAAGGTTTTTATAGGTAAATGGATGCAAGTAGAGACCATACTCATAAGTGAAATAAATCGGATCCATATGTGTAAACATTGTGTTGTCTCCCTAGTATAAGAACCTGAAAGAATAAATAAAACCCAAAATGTACAATAGATATTATGAGAGGGAAAAAATTGCTCAGAAGAAGGGACAACTGGGATGAGGGAAAGAAGAAAAAGAAAGGAAAAAGGAAGGGAATATATGTATAATCCATGTATACATGGATAGCTGGGATAACTGTACTGCTGAAGTCTAGTGGTTTATTGAAAGGAACAGTTAATGCCTAATTTTTTTTTTCATTTTGACCAATGTTGCATGCTTATATCTGGTAATCTGAACAACTAATTTGAAGACAACAATATGCAATGTAACAGCCATTGGTGAATTCCTACCATCTTGTCTAGTGAAACTCTGTAACATTTCTAATTTTTTTGTTTTGCTTTTATTTTTTATTCTCTTTAATGGTTTGATCAATGTTGCATTCTTACATCTGGTAATCTGAGCAACTTTGTTGAAGATAACAGTATGTAATATAACAGCCACTGTCAATTCCTGTCATTTTATTCTGAAACCCTGTATCATTTTTATTGTTTTTGCTTTGCTTTGTTTTCATCTATGTTGTTGGTATTTTGCTATTGTTCTTTTTTATTATTCTCTTTAAAATAAAAAATGTAAGTAGTTTATTACAGAATTACATCAGATCACTGTAATTGTACCTTGTGTGTTTTCATAGACTTAGCTGTTAATCACAGTTGCCTTCTTTCTGTATCTTTTGAGTCAGCCCGCTAGATTGTTTATTTCTATCTAGGCCAGATTTAAGGTTCATTAAATGAATATTACTCTTAAACAAGTTCATAGATGTTGAGAGTCCTGAGAGAAAAATCCTAGGGTTCATTTTCTCTTCTTTCCTGTGAATGAGCCCAATTTTACTGGATCATTTTTACTCATAAGAAAGCTTTCTTAGTATTAACTTGCTAAGTGAGTTATTGAAACTTACTTAATTTGATATTCACAGACTAAAATTACTGCATTACCAAAATAACGAGTGTTCAAATTTAGAACTTTTAAATTGTCTGGTGCCACTTACTTTTGGCAAGTTTGAAAATTTGCTCTACATGAATGAATGCAGGCAGTTAGAATTACCATAATATTCAAGAAGGCTATTTTTCTGCGAGTATATCATCAGTGTTACACGAAAACATTGCAAAATGGTAATTGTTGTTAATTATTGCTGTTCTTCCACTTATTACATTTTAGGATTATGTGAGGTTATGTATGCATTCATGATATTTTTGTTACTGTTAGGTGTTGTAATTTGACTGGTATTTTCTACCACTCAAAAAAAAATTTTCCCACTAAGCATTTAAACCTTGGACTTTAGGACGGTTTTCATCCTCTGACTTGAATAGGCCTCTATTTAGTAAAAAAAAAAAAAAAAGAGGGGAAGAATACTTGACAGTAACATAGTATTATCCTAAGAAGCTAAATTCCTTGTCTTCGAGTCATCATTGCTTAACCATTTAGACTAAGAAAATAAAAGCACATGTTCTGTGCTTCATTTTAAATCCACTTTGTAAAAGCTGTTAGAGAAAATCAAGGAATCACTTACAAAGCTAAACTCCTTAGTGTTACGGCAGCCTTTTCGACACAAACCTTAGCTACCAAGAGATTGTGAAGTGTTTCAGGCCCTAAATGTTAATGGCTACCAACCCAGACTTATATGTCCTGCAAAACTTTCTTTCAAAATTGAGAGAGAAATATTTTTCCATGACAAACAGTTCAAGAATTTCATGACCACCAAATAAGTACTGCAAAAAATTCTCAAGATTATGGTAGAAAGAGCCAATGAAGCTAACAATGGCCTAAACTCTAACAGAATGACAGGCGAGGTGAGCAAGTAAGCATAGTGGAGTGAGGGGATCAGCAACAGGAAAATAATTCAGTGGTAGCTTAAATACCTTTCAGTAAGAACTCTCAAGGTGAATGACCTCAGTTACTCAATCGGAAGACACAGCTTGGCAGAATAACCAAAAAACAGAACTCAGTCATTACATATGGCTATGGGAATAATTCAACTGGAAGAAACAACCACTATAAATTATTCACCAAATGCCAGGAAACCCAACTTCATAAAAGAAGCACTGCTAGACATTGTATCAATCAGGGTTTACTAGAGAAACAGATACAGCACAATATATACAAATTATAAAAAAATTACAAGCTTGGATTTTGATGGTTAGCCACAGAGCTGGATGAGGAAGTGTGCAGAAGATATCTGCATTCTGGAGGCTGAAGGGTCCAGTCCAAGGTCTGGAGCTTCATAAAGTGTTCCATTCAAGTCCATATCAGGAGGCTGATGGGTCTGCCATGGAATGCTGAGGAATCTATGCTGGTAGGCTGAAGAGTCTACCCCAGAAGGCTGAAGAGTCCACACCAGAAGGCTGAAGAGTCTACAATAAAGGCTTAAGAGTCTCAAGAAGAAGCTGAACAGTCTGAGGCAGAGTTCAGGAGATGACTACCAAGTTGAAGGTGAAGACTGGAGCTCCTTTGAAAAACCAACAATCAGTCATTCTTCATTTTTCTTTTATTGTATGCAGGCTATCCACCCTGGGGGAATCATTTGTACCCACACAATCTCTGTGCTTTTCTCTTGCACAGGCTGAGAATATTTACAAAGTAAGGACCCTGACCCTCTATTGAATCACTTAGTTAAACTTCTAAACTTCTGAAGTTGATCTCAAAAATTTAGAGCAAAATCCAGAGCAGTAAGGGCATGTCCTCTACACCCCAGGATATAGACCTGCTAAGTTACTTAGTTAAGCTTCTAGACTTCTCAAGTTGACAATGTATAAACTATTACAGACATTAAAAAAAATCAGATAAACACCAACATAATTGTAATGGGGTACCTCAATACCTCACTGTCACAAATAGATCAACTAAACCAAAATAAATAAAGTCAATAAAGAAATATCAGAGTTGAAACAAACCGTTAAACAAAGGGACTTTTTAGATACCTAAAAAGATATCTTAGGATATCTTCTACCAAGTGACAACAGAATACACATTCTTATAAATAACAAATGGAATTTTCTCCAAAACAGACTATATACTAGCTGTTATGGCTTGTATCTAGATGTTCTCCCAAAGCCTCATGAGCTCCTAGTTGGGAAATTTTGAAGGTGGCTGGATTAAGTGTGTAATACTGGAATTAAGTAGGTAGATAATGGGAGCCACACTTGGTATGGGTGGCACCAATCAATGGACTTGTAGCCTGGATGGAATATAAAGGAAGAGAAAGAAGGTAGGCTTGTTGATTGCTGCTTCTGCCTTCTGCCTGCTATACCATGAACTGTTTCTTCTTTCTGATATCCCTTTGCCATGCCACCCTGCCCTGGAGCCAACTAACTATGAACTTAAACAGCTACCTGTAAGACAAAATAAACCTTTCTTCCTTTAAATTTGTGGGTGTTGATCCAGGAGTGGTGGTGCACACCTATAATCCCAACACTTGGGAGGTTGAGGCAGGAGGATCTTTGTAAGTTCAAGACCAACCTGGGCCACAAAGTGAGCTTAGAGCCAGCCTGAACTGCATAGTGAGACCCTGTTTCAAAAAGACAAAAGAAAATTGTGGGTGTTGGGTATCTTTTCTTAGCAATAAGAAAGAAAACCAAGACACTACCTCATAAAGCATACTTAGGTAAATGAAAAGAAGTGAAATTATGCTATGCATATTATCAGATAATAGTGCAATGAAACTATAAATCAATGGCAAAAGAAACCACATAAATTATGGACACACATGAAAAATAAATCACTTCTTGAATAATTAATGGGTTATAGAAGAAATTAAGAAAAAATTAGACAATTCTGAGTATCAAACAGAATAGCAGTGCGACATATGGGAACCTATGGGACACAATGAAAGCAGTCCTAACAGGATAGTTTATACCTCTGAATGTCCATGTCTCAAAAATAGAGTGAGCACAAATAACCCAATGATGCATCTCAATGTCCTAGAAAAACAAGAACAATCCAAATCCAAAGCTAGTACAGAGAAAGTAGAAATTAATGAAATTCTCACTAAAAAATGCAGGAATCAATGAATCAAGGAGTTGGATCTTTGAAAGCATAAACAAAGTAGGTAAATCTCATTTTTAAAGAAGACTCAAATCAAGGGAATTAGAAATGAAAAAGGTGAAATCACAATGAATTCTGCTCAAAATCCAGAAGATTATTAGTAATTACCTTGAGAACCTATACTCTAATGGAGCATTCAATTCATCTGTCAAAAGAAAAAGACTGGCAGAGTGGATCAAGAAACAAAATCCAACAATATGCTGTATACAAGAAACACATTTAACTCAAAAGGAAATTCATACACTCAAAATCAAAGGAGTGAGAACAATACTCCATGTGACTGGTTATAGACAATGTGAACTTCAAAACAAGAATGATCGAAATAGATAAAGAAGGTCCCTACATATTTATTAGGGGAAAAATTCAAGAGGAAGAGATAACAATCATAAATATATATGCACCAAATGTAGGAGCACCCAATTATATAAGACAAATTTTAACAGACATGAAAAATAAAAAAAGCAATAAGACAGATTTTACCTCAATCTGATAAAAGCCATCTATGACAAACCAAAAGCCAATATCATACTAAATGGGCAAAAACTGAAACTTTCACCATCAGGAAAAAGACAAAGATGTCCCCTATCACCAATCTTATTCAACATAGTTCTGGAAACATTAGCCAGAACAATTAAACAAGACAGAGAAATAAAAGGAATAAGGATAAGAGAGGAAGAAGTGAAATTATCTTTATTCACAGTTAACATGATACTCTACATGGAAAAAACCCAAAACTCCACCAAAAGATTCCTAGAATTAATCAACAAATTCAGTAGCATATCTGGATAGAAAGACAGCACTCAAAAATCAATAGTATCCCTATACACAAATAACAAACTCACTGAGAGAGAAAATAGGAAACCACACATTTCACAATAGCATCCAAAAAAATGAAATACTTAGGAATCAATCTAACAAAGAAAATGAAAGATCTATATAGTGAAAATTACAGTACTCTGAAAAAAGAGGTGGAGGAAGATTTCAAAAAATGGAAAGATATGCCTTGCTCGTGGATAGGAAGAACCAATATTATGAAAATGGCCATACTCCCAAAACCGTTATACATAATCAATGCAATCTCAATCAAATTACTATTCGTATACCTCCCAGATCTAGGGAAAACATT
>NW_004955431.1:12306531-12317455 GCF_000276665.1 Chinchilla lanigera | reverse complement strand
TGTTGGTGGGAGTGTAAATTGGTGCAACCACTGTGGAAATCAGTGTGAAGAATCCTCAAAAAACTAGGGTTAGAGATCCCATTCAAACCAGCTATTCCCCTTTTGGGTATTTTCCCAGAAGAACTGAAAACATCATACTGCAGTGATATAAGTGCACCCCATGTTTATAACAGTGCAATTTGTAATAGCTAAATCTTGGAAACAACTCAAATGCTCATCAACTGAGAAATGAATAAAAAGACGTGATATTTTTATGCAGTGGAGTATTATTCAGCCATTAAAAATATAAACTCAAGGCTTTCATAGGCAAATGGATGCAACTAGAGATCATACTCATAAATGAAATAAATCAGACCAGAATGTGTAAACATTGTGTTGTCTACTTAGTGCAAGAACCTGAAAGAGTAAATAAAATCTGAAAGGTACAATAGATATTGTGAAAGGGAAAGAAACTGCTCAAAAGAAAGAACAACTGGGATGAGGGAAAGAAGAAAAGAAAGAAGGAATAGAAAAAAAATATGTATATACACACACACACGATAGTTAAAATAATTGTACTAGTAATTTCTATTGTTTTACTGAAAGGAACAGCTAATGTTTAATTGTTTGATCAATCTTGCATACCTTTATCTGGTAATCTGAGCAACTACTTTGAAGATAACAATGTGTAATACCACAACTATTAATTTCCTACCATTTTTTTTTGAAATTCTGTATCATTTGTATTGTTTTTGTGTTGTGCTGTTTTGTTTTTGTCTTCATTTTTGTTATTTTGGTTTTGTTCCTTTCTCTTTCAAAGAGTAAAAAAAGCCATTCATGATAAACCAGTGGTGAACATCACACTACATGGGGACAAGCTGAAAGCTTTCCCTCCAAAATCAAGATCCAGACAAGGTCGTCCAGCATCACCAGTACTCTTCAATACCCAGAGCAATCAGGCAAGGGAAAAAAATAAAAGAGATAAACATATAAAAGGAGGAAATCAAATTATCATTATTTGCAGATGACATGACACTGTGGCTTGTGTCTAGATGTCCCCTCAATACCTCATGCACTTGCAGATAGGGGTTTTGGGAGGTCCCTAGATCTATGGTATTTGATGTTGGGATTAAATTGTGTGATGCTGGGATTAAGGGTGTGTGGTTTCTAAATTAGTCCATTGATTGGTTTTGTCTCATTCTGGGTGTTGGGAATGGGAAAGCCTACCATGTATTTGAGGGGCACCACCCAAAAGGCAGGTAGCCTGTATGAACACAAAGAGACCAAAAGAGGACAGGCTTGCTACTGCTTCTTCACTACTTTGCTGCTTTGCTGCCTTCAGCTCACCATGAATTCTTTCTCCTCTGCTGTCCCTCTACCATGCCACCCTGCCTTGGAGCCAGCCAACTATGAACTGAAATCTCTGTGAGCCAAATAAACCTTTTTTCCTTTAACGTTTGGTGTCAGTGATTTTGTCTCAGCAACAAGAAAAGTAACTGAGAAAAATGATCTACTCCATAGAATACCCAAAAAATTTCACCAAAAGCCTGCTAGAATCCAAGAACCAATTTCAGTTACTGTCTTAGCTACTTTTGTCATTGCTAGGACAAAATACCTGACACCAAAAGTTAATGAGGGAAATGTTTATTTAGCTCACAGTTTGTAGAGGTTCCAGTGCATAATCAGCTGACTCCAAGGAAGGGTCATGTGGCAAAGCGGCATCCCAGAGGAGAAATAGTTCATGGCAGCAAAAGACAGCAAAAGCAAGCAAGGGAGGTGAGAGGCAAGCCTCTTTCTGCACCTTTTATCTTATGTAGACTGCTAGGATTAGGGCGGTACCAATCTAATCAGTGAATTGATCCAGAAATCACTCAGCCTTAATCCCAGCATTGCATTGTGAATCAATCACAAACTCTAGATTCAGCTGCATTTGAAAAAGCCCCTTCTAAAAATGCATGGGGTTTTGGGGAGACATCTAGACACAAAGTGTAATAGTAATATAACAGGATACAAAGTCAATGCACAGTGGTACAGGTGCCTGCCTGGCAATCATGAGTTTGGTTCCCAGTAACAAAAAAGAAAAAAAATGAAAAAAAAAAAAAAGAAAACTAAAATTAAGGTTTATACAATTTGCTCCAGGGTTTATAATTTTTGTAGGAAACATGGGCATTTTTGATACTGATAAAGTGTTCTGTTTGAATGGTTCCTATTGTTCATTTTTGCAATTTAAAGATGTTTTCCTGTGACAGATTGTGCTCTACCCATATCATTGCTGGAAATACTCTTCTCTTGTTATTTTCTAATTGTTTCACTTAGAAATGCTTCTTGTATTCCACTGCATTGCTTGTCCTTTAAAAAGTTTTTGTGAGTGGTTACAGATGTGTATTACAGTGCCAAGTTATCTTCCTGAAATTCATTACTGACTTCAGCCAGTTTATCAAATTTAATACGTGAATAGCCATGAATAACTTCAGATTGCTCTTCATTGAAATCCTCCTAAATTGTGTCTCCGAACTACTTGCTAATCCCTTGCAATCCAAAGATATAAAAGAAGTTGTAATGTCTTTTAACAGCATAGAGATAATTTACAGCATTAGTCAAACAATTCCAAAGGTGTCATCATTTAATAATAACCCCACGCTAGGGCTATTATGTACGGTGTAATATGACTAATGTGCTGTTATTTCTTTCCACTTCAAACGCAACCACGGTTGAAATGTAGAATATTTTCACCTTCAGATTTCTCAGTCAGCCTGAAAGAATGGGTCATCTTTTTTAACTTGAACATCTTATTAAAATAAGCTCATTTCAAATTTTTCAAAATATTCATAGCTGAGGCAACATTTATTTTATCTGTTTCCTGAAAAAGTTCATTGTTTCCATTATGGTCATGTGCTCAATGGACTCCAAGCCATGGTTTGGCTGCCTAGATCTCTTTGCCAAATGACTTTCCTCACATTTTTCTCTTTTTTTGGAATAACCTTCCGTTCCCATGTGTTCAGTATTTGTCAGACACTGTATCCACATCCTATGGCTTTTTCTCCTTGAAGCCTTCCACCATTCTCCACAAAAAGAAAGACTTTTTCTGCTGAGATTATTTAGTACTTTTTGTACACTCTTAACCTTGTGTACTTGCTAATTAGGTACATTTAAAGAATATACATGTTACTAAACTTCGTAAGGCCTAAGAATTCTGCCTCATTCATCTTTATGGGTCATACAGTACCAAGTAGTTATTAATTAATCTGCTAGTTAAGTAGGCAAAAGACATAGCAAAGTAACATTAACTTTATGGGCATAAAGATTAATTTTAATGAATCTGGTCCATTGAAAAAGAAATTGGGAAGCTGGGAAGTAAAATCAAAATTTCAAATCCAGCTTGGGAAATTTAGTAAATTAGTGAGATCCTGCCCAGATAGATAGATAGCAGAGAAAGAGAATGAGAGAGAGAGACAGAGACAGAGACAGAGACAGAGAGAGTTGGGGATTTAGCTCAGTGTAAGCCTTGGGTTCAATCCCCACAATCCCCCAAAAAATCACCTTCACACATACATTACATAATATGATATCAATTAGTATTTATAATTATATATATTATAGAGACTTTCTTAGCGTAATAATTGAAAGCTGAGAAGAAATAGAAAACAACCAGGAACACTGGTTCACTCCTAATTTCATGGAGTGAAATTAGGTTTAAAACAAGCTGTTGGAGGAGCCCAGGAGTGAATGTACTAAGATCCTGCTTAGGAATTTTTCACTAGGGTTCATTTTATTATTTTCTTAAATGATAGCTTTATTGCCTTTGCTCAACTTAAAAAAAAATATATTTAAAAAGTTGTATTTTGATAAAGTGTGTAATATATTTGGTGACTTTACATAGAAGACCACATTGATAATAAAATGGCAGCTTTGTTGCCTTTGGTGAATTTTTTATGAGCTATTTAAAAAGATGTATTTGACAAATGTGCAATATACTTGATGACTCTAGATAAAGGGCCACACTGGAAAGTTAATTTACTGTGGATTTTGTGACCTTTGAGAACCACTGTGATCAATGACATGAGCCTCTGAGCCCAGGAAGGGACCAAATGGAAACATGAATCACCTGTAGGTCATCACATCACTCACTCATCCAGCCCAGGACTGAACAGATCAAAAAATATGTCACAGAAGGGAATGGTTATTGGCCTTAATCTCAGCCAATGCCAGGAATTTAATCTAAAAAAACTTAGATATTTTCTTCTTTCCTGCTCTGAAATAACCACGTTCTTCTTTTATCCATCCTTCAGGGTCCAAATCAGTTTTCTTTGGAAAAGTCTCCTATGCCCAATTAACTATGTTCTCCTTTGTGCTTTTAAAACCCTTGTATCTGTGTTTGTTAAAGAACTTCTCTTGGTATTGTTTTATGATCTCTGATTTCCTGACACTCAGTGGCAGTTTCCAGTTTTCTATGCTAGCCCATCCCTAGCACTATTTCTGGCCTGTGTGAAGACCTATACTGTATATGGAATTTCCCTTTTCATTAGAATCACAGTTTTTCACTGGATAGGAAGCATTGCATCCTATTGTTTTCTGAGGTTGCTCTCACTTCATTTTAAGTGGCTCCCCATGTCTCCTGACATTTGCTAGTCAAAGTAACACAGAGAAGCAAGAAATTTGCCAGCATAGAGAAACAGGTTTCCAGCTACCCTTCCTTTATAGAATTAAGCAATAGGAGGGCCTACTGCCCTCAGGTGCAATTTATTATTAAGCAATCTTTGCTGTGTCTGAATTCCATCTTTCCACAATCTATTTCTTATTTTATCTAGTTTACAGCAGGCTTTCTATCACATACCATATTATTTAGGTTCTAGCATGGATATTTCCCAGTTGTCTAATCTGATAGTTCAGTAATTTCTTATTCTTCTATTTTTTAAGTAAGCCACAAAATGCTCTCCTAATAGTCCTACAGTGCAATTTTTGTGCTTTATTGCAGTCATCAATTTGTCTCCAAAACTTTACTGAACTTTCACTTGTTTAAATATATATTGCTGAAGCAGAATGCTAGGTGTCAACACCCACTGTTTATACTCTTGCTTCAAGAAATAAATACAAATAAATGTTTTATAAAATTCATAACAAATGTTCTGACAGGAATAACAAACAAAATAAAACTATAATGGCTAAATTTTAACTTCAGAACATTGAAGAGAATCATGACATATGGGTGAAAACACTAACAATGACTCAGGAAAGATGAAATCTTGGTAAAAATAAACACAAGACAGAGCTGATGGTCAGCAAAAGGTAGATTTTGTAGCAGACTGCAAACTGACAGGCATCAAAGCATAATGTTTAAATAACAAAGAAAGGAGTTTCATGCAATTAATGGCCAAAAGTACACATTTATAATGGTAGAATTATAATTGATAAATCCTTATCTAGAATTTATAAACTTTAACATGGACAAATATTGCCCCACAAAACAAATCTTCACTTAATGTATACACAAAATGGATAGCAATGAAGCATTTCAGAAAATATGGAAATGAACAAAAAGAAAAAATGGTTGAACTGCATGGATAGAGAAATGACTTGGGGTTAACTCAGTTAATGAAATTCATTTTATAATATATAAGGTATGATCAAAACTTATGGTGAGTTTTTAAATGAAAAACTTTTATTATAACAAGAGGCACATTGCCATCGATGCCCACCAGAATATATTACTTCACTTTGAACATGCTTATCCCATTGCTTTCATACTTTCTGAAGCTGCTCTAGAAATCTTCTTTCAGGATCATTTTTAGTTTCACTCTCATGGCTGCCCGGATGTGCTGAATTGATCCAAAACATTTACTTTTATGAAAGGTAAGCTTGAAAAGCCGTGATGTCAGATCTGGTTAAGAAGGTGGATGAGGACACACTGTAAAGTTTTTACAAGCCTCACTTTCATTGGATGACACTCAGCAGCAGCATTCACTAAATTTTTAATCACACCTTGTAAAGACATTAACAAAGGAGGACTTCCAGAACTTCTTTAGAGAGTGGGAAAAACGATGGGACAAGGGTGTTCAAGGTGTGGAATATTTTGAGGGGGACTGATAACAATGTGTCTTTTCTTATAAAATTTTTAAAAATGTAAACTATCTTTTTGATTAGCACTTGTACTTTTTCAACAGGTAATTATCCATAACAATATGCTTCTTATTGAAAAAGTTAGAATTGCAAACAGGGGATCAGATATCTCATTTCTAGAAAGCTGGGTCAAAATATCCTATTCTCTTTTATGACAGAGTTTCCTTCTTTTAACTAGTAAAACCTACTTTAGAAATATGTGTAAACAATGGTTTAGGGCTTGTCTTAGTTACTTTTCTTGTTGCTGAAACAAAATACCTGACACCCAAAGTTAAAGGAGGAAAGGTTTATTTTGGTTTACAGTTTGTAAAGGTTTCAATCCATAGTTGGCTGGCTCCAGGACAAGGTGGCATGGCAGAGTGGCATCATAGAGGAGAAACAGTTCATGGCAAAGCAGGGCAAGCAGAAGGTAGAGAGCAGCAGCATAGCAGCAGGAAAGAAGCTTCTTTCTGTCCCTTTTTTTTTTGTCCTTTTAAGACAGGGTCTCACTATGCAGTTCAGGCTGGTCTTGCACTCACTTTGTAGCCCAGGCTGGCCTCGAATTCACAGCAACCTTCCTGCCTCAGCCTCCCGAGTGCTGGGATTATAGACCTGGACCACCACACCCCATCCTCTTTCTGTCCTTTTTTATTCCATCTAGGCTACCTGCCTTTTGGATGATCCCACCCATATCCAGAGTGGGGCACCATTAATACCAGCATTACGTGCCCTAATCTAGCCACCTTCAAAATTCCACCCACCCCGTGATCACATGAGGCTTTTAGGGGGACATCCACATAAAACCATAAGAAGACTTCAATGGGTCATATGTTACTATTATTAGATTGTCAGAATACATTTGTGGGTTTTCTTATTTTCTTTAGAAAATGAGTTTTTTTTTTTAAGTACCCATATTTAGGGCTTTTTAAAATCTATTATTTCAGTGAATAGCTGATATATTTTAAAGGATAAGAGGCTAGGAAAAAAACAAGTGGAAAACAGCCCACTTTGTTGGACGCATAGGCATTATTCCTGAGGGAAAAAATTTTCCTCATTCTGCAGTATAAACCTTTGATCGTGAAGTGTGTGTGTGTGTGTGTGTGTGTGTGTGTGTGTGTGTGTTTCTGTGGGTACTCTTGCTTTCTTGCTTTGTTTTTGTTTGTTTTTTTGTTTTTTTTTTTTTTTTGGTTTTTCTCCGGTACCGGGAACCGAACTCACGACCTTGCGCTTGCCAGGCAGGCGCTTTTGCAGCTGAGCTAAATCCCCAGCCCCTCTTTCTTGCTTTGGCATGTAGAGTAAAGCAACATAAAGAAAAAGGGGGGTCTGTTTGCACCTGTGGAGAGGGTAGTAAACAGGTATCTAAGACTTGGAGTCAATGTCAGAAATGTGAGTGTTGCTTGTCACAATGGTTTGAATGTTGAATGTCCACCATAGACCTGTATACTAACGCCTTGGTCACCATCCTGTGGCACTGTTGGGAGGTAGTAAAACATTTAAGAGGTAGGACCCACTTGTAGAAGGCTGTCACTTGGGGCAAGTCTTTGAATATTGGGACTGGGGATATTGTGACCCCACTTTCTTCATGTTTTTTTTGCTTTGTTTCCTGGCAGCCATGAAATGAGCAGCTTGCTCCACCATGCACTCCCTGCCGTGATGTTCTGACTGAACTCAGTGTCCCTCAGAGTGATAGGGCCAAGTGACCATGGACTAATGCCTCTGAAACTGAGCCAAAAGAAAATTTTCCTTCTTGTAAGTTGATTATCTCAGGTATTTTGTCACAGCAACGGGAATCTAACATTTTTGAGGACCAGGAAATAGTAATAATAGCAAATAAACCACTGTATAGCTCAGCGGGGTCAACAAATTTTGGAAAATTGTGTAGGATTCTTAGAATCTCTAGTGGCAATTATTGGTTAATAAAAAAATGTGAAAAAAAAAACCAGTGGTGAAATTTTCTTGACTATTTCTATCCTAAGGATAGAAATTAAGAGAAACAGCACCATACCAGGTATTTTGTTAGGTATTTAGTTAGGTATTAATTTAATTGCACTTTGTAATTTAATTCAGTTTTGTTGGCATGAATTTCCCTGTCTGCATAGGATTGCTACCTGCCACTAAATAATTGAGTAAGGGCCAGAGACATAGCTCAGAGGCACAAGCGCCTGCCTGGCAAGCACAAAGTCCTGAGTTTGATTCCCAGTACCCGCCCCTCCAAAGTATCAAGTAAGACTCAATGTCTTGGTTTGTTGACTATGTCAGAAGGTCTTAAGATCTGAATGGAGGGAGTGAACAGCGAACGCACCACCGCATAAAGTCATGTATCCCGTGTCTTTACAGGCTTCAACATAATTTTACTGTTGACTACATATTTATTCAAGGGAGTTAAATTGTTAACTTACACTTAAGAAAGATTTGTTAAAATATGTATTAGTTCAGAGTAGAATGAATAAATAATGGATTTGAGATTGATTTTTGGACAGAATAATTCTAGTGATTTATAGATCTGTCTCATAAATGTAACTACCAATAAATATTACCCTCTTGAAAGAAACTGGCTTCACAAATATGACAATGTAAAAAATGAAAATGAGAACTTCGCTGTGGATAGACTAGCCATTAAGATCTAATTGATTGTAAATAACACAGTGGCAAAGTTAGCATTATGTCTAGAAAATTTATATATCAAAGGTGGGAGAATATTAATGTACATGTTTTATTTATTAAACAGATATTTAAATATATTCAATAATCTTGTATATGATATTATAACCACATCATTATTTCTCAATAAATAAGGACAATGTAAAGTCCCACTTACACCTTGCTGGTCAAAGCTTGAATTGGTTGACTATTTTGAAGAGCAGATTAGCAAAACTGAATATGAGCTGTAAAAACTCATAAATATAACATAAAAACCTTATATAAATTAACAAAAATCATCTGTAGAGAGTCTTACCTGAACTCTTTGCCAGGGCTAAATGCTCTGTTTCAAATAGATTAGTTATTTATAATTAGAACAGAGTCTGTGTTCAATTGGAGTGATTTTAAAAACCTTTTTTTTTTTTTTTTTTTTTGGTCCTTTTGAGACAGGGTCTCGCTATGCAGTTCAGGCTGGCCTTGAGCTCACTTTGCATCCCAGGCTGGCCTCAAACTCACAGTGATCCTCCTGCCTCAGCCTCCTGAGTGCTGGGATTACAGGCATGCACCAGTATGCCTGACTAAAAAACTTTTAAGGATGTAATAATCTTATAGATAGGAATTGAAGGTAAAGGAAAAGGGTATGGAATGAGGTGAAAGTGAACATAAAGACATCTGCACATTGATGCAACAATCAATAAAAGAGTTTTTAAAAGATTAGCATCAGTTAGGAAGTGATAACTATACCAGCATTTTGTTAAGAATTTGAGCTGTGTTGATTGTTAATCTCATGCTCTATTAAATGTATTCATGCCTTCCCGGTGAACCATCTTCTGAAATGTAAAAGTGGGACTGTTTATGGTGATAAAACTTTTCTTTCAGATTCAGACATTTGCCTGTTTTGTGCTCCAATTAATTGTGATAGGAGGTTCATGTCAAGCCAGTATGAGGTTACCAGTCAGTAATAATAACAAAGACTTATGTGATATATATGCTCTATATGTGCCACTGTGCTTAGAGATGCCTGGACAGTGAAGCAGTGTCACAAATCTCTTCAGTAACAGCCCATTAAAGGTCAGGAAGTTAGGTAAAAGCTTCTTAGGCATTAGACAGAGATGACTGATTAAAACAGCCATACTGGGGCTGGGGATTTAGCTCAGCGGCAAAAGCGCCTGCCTGGCAAGCGCAAACAGCCATACTGTGTAAAAAAAAAGAAAAGAATTTGAATTGTAATTGATTACCTGTTTTGAATCTTGAACTATAACCTATAGCATAGGTTATATAGATTACTTTTGGACTTTATTTTAGCTATGAAATAGCAACAGAGTAAATTATTAAATTTTCAGACAGAAATATTAATTTTCTCCTTTTAATGACTGAAGACCTAGACAACATTAAAGGAATAAAGGAACTTGGGCTCATTTGTATTAAAATTGTATCATCCAAGGAAATCAGTATGTGCCTGTATTCTAAGAGCATCAGATATACAGTGATGAGTAGCGTTCCTCACTTGAATCATTGAAAGTGAAGCCTTCCTCTCCAGTTAGGCATCCTGAAGGCCCCTGTGAAAGCTATGTGGCACAGAAGTCATAACTGTCAGATCTAGCTGTCATGCTCAAGTGCTGAATTGTGGGGGGACCTGTGTTTCTCTATCAGTTAAATGGTAATTTCCTTAATGCTTCGGATACAAATCACAACTTTGAAACATACTGAGAAACCTATATCTAATTTAAACTTTATAATTTCTGGCACCAAGCTGATTCCCATTGAAAGACTTACTAAAGAATCTCAGGACCACCATCACCCTTCCAGGAAGAATAAATATACATAATTTAAAGTGAAAAGGAAACGTAGGAGCTACCATTTCACATACTTATAAGGATCATTTCTGTTGTAATTTGGTAACAGCTCATCACTAGGTGGATTGCTTTTGGTTCACTTTTGTCCTTTCTTAGTTTGTTTCCAAAATGTTTACTGACATTCGCTGGATGACATAAAGCTTTCTTCTTTGTGAAAGCTTTTCAAGGGAAATCTCTCAAATGAGGTTCCTTTAAATGTTTTCTGAAGGAGCAGCAGGGAAAAGACCTCCCTGGATTATTACCCTCTCTTATCCCTATTCATCAAATGAGATGCTTATCATAACACAAATTCTGAGTCCTCCAACAGCAGTAGTAGATATATATATATATATATATATATATATATATATATA
>NW_004955431.1:12305107-12306431 GCF_000276665.1 Chinchilla lanigera | reverse complement strand
ACACTCAGCCACCTTATCTTTGACAAAGGGGACAAACATGTTCACTGGAAGAAAGATAGCCTCTTCAATAAATGGTGCTGGGAAAACTGGCTCACCATACGCTGAAGACTAAAACTAGACCCATATCTATCACCATGCACTAAACTAAAGCCAAGGTGGATCAAAGATCTCACTATTAAACAGAAAAACTAAATCTAGTGGAAGAAAATGTAAGTAGAAATCTTGAAAACATAGGGATAGGCAGAGAGTTCATGAACAAAAACCAAGCACAGAAAATACTTCAAAGAATCAACAACTGGGACCTCATCTTATTGAAAAGTTTTTGCACATCTAAAGAAATCATCAACAGAGTAAAAAGAAAACCCCCAAATTGGGAAAAGAATTTAGCCAACCTCCCCTGTGACAAAGGACTTCTCTCTAGAACACATAAAGAATTTTAAAAAATCAAACCCCCAAAATTCAGAGACCGAATCCAAAAGTGGACATCTGAGATGAATACACACTTCTTAGATGAAGAAATACAAATGGCAAATAAATATATGAAAAATGTTCAACATCACTGGTCATTCAAGAAATGCAAATTTAAACAACACTGAGATTCCATCTCACCCTACAAAGAAGGGCTATCATCAAGAAATCAAGCAATAACAAATGTTGGAGGGGCTGCAGGGAAAAAGGAACCCTTTTCCAGTGTTGGTGGGAGTGTAAATTGGTGCAACCACTGTGGAAATCAGTGTGAAGAATCCTCAAAAAACTAGGGTTAGAGATCCCATTCAAACCAGCTATTCCCCTTTTGGGTATTTTCCCAGAAGAACTGAAAACATCATACTGCAGTGATATAAGTGCACCCCATGTTTATAACAGTGCAATTTGTAATAGCTAAATCTTGGAAACAACTCAAATGCTCATCAACTGAGAAATGAATAAAAAGACGTGATATTTTTATGCAGTGGAGTATTATTCAGCCATTAAAAATATAAACTCAAGGCTTTCATAGGCAAATGGATGCAACTAGAGATCATACTCATAAATGAAATAAATCAGACCAGAATGTGTAAACATTGTGTTGTCTACTTAGTGCAAGAACCTGAAAGAGTAAATAAAATCTGAAAGGTACAATAGATATTGTGAAAGGGAAAGAAACTGCTCAAAAGAAAGAACAACTGGGATGAGGGAAAGAAGAAAAGAAAGAAGGAATAGAAAAAAAATATGTATATACACACACACACGATAGTTAAAATAATTGTACTAGTAATTTCTATTGTTTTACTGAAAGGAACAGCTAATGTTTAATTGTTTGATCAATCTTGCATACCTTTATCTG
>NW_004955431.1:12293116-12302378 GCF_000276665.1 Chinchilla lanigera | reverse complement strand
TATATATATACAAGGTTGGAAAAAAATAGTGTTGGGCTTTTGTCAGAATTTGTTTTGCATTTGCCTTTGATGTATAAATGTATGCTTTTTGGGGACATGAAAGACTAAATACAATATTCAACTGCTAGAACAGTCCATGATATGTTCGCTATGACATGGTTTTTAAAAACATCACTCACAATATTTGTATTGATAGATGTTCTGAGATCTTGTGCCTTGCTTTGGGTTTCCCTGAGGACGAATCCTTGGTTCAGACTCCACTTCCCAGGAATTAGTAAGAATTCCTAATCCAGTGTCTGAAAGCTCTTTCTGTGCACATTGTGAGGGTACTGCGTAGTTAGACTTATCAGGGGATAGGGCTGGGGATTTAGCTCAGCGGCACAGCACCTGTCTGGTAAGTGCAAGGTCATGAGTTCGATTCCCGGTACCGGAAAAAAAAAAATAGACTTATCTGGAGAAGACATGTGCTCCTTTCTGAAGACTTGAGATTACAGTGCTATGAGTCATATCCATTAAGAAGGCCAAGTAGAATAGCCTACATTTGGAAATGGCATGGCACTTAAAATTTACAGCGCATCTTGTCACAATTACCAAGATGAAGAATTCCTTATAAAGTAAACCAAGGTCTTTCTCACCCTAAAGTTAATACCACAAATTGAGCTTATTTTGTCTTTAAGAATGAAAGAAATGTGTACTAACTAACATGTACTTAGGCAAAAATTAGTATAGCAATTCAGTACTGTTTCTCTACACACTTTATTTATATATTAGTTGTACAACTTAAATGCCCAATTCTAAGCATCAGAGACCTAAAAGGGCCTTGGACTATGCTTTTTGCTCTTGTGAGCCAGTAAGGCTACATTCATGCCCTGTTGTCATGAAGAATTATTCTGTGACCAAGTTGACCAAATATCCAACAGAAACTTGAACACGCTGCAATGTGGGAGAGCAGATTCAACACACTTTCTCCTCTATTCAAGGGGCAATGATGTTATTCAGAGTCCAGAAAAGAGATGTGGGCTTCTCTGTTGATTGGTGCCTTCCAGCACAGAAATAAGCACTCACCTTTTATAATGGCTGGATTCTGTAAGTGTAAATTCAATTCAATTCTTTTCTTCTTTTCATTTCGTTTCCTTTCTTTTGTCTTCTCTTCTCTTCTCTTCTCTTCTCTTCTCTTCTTTTCTCTTCTTTCCTCTTCTCTTCTCTTTTCTTTCTTTTCCTCTCCTCTCCCTCCTCCCCTGCTTTTTGTTTGGCTGCTGGAGATTCAACCCAGTGCCTCACAGTTCTGAGGAGAGAATATTGAAGGGGACCTGGAAACATACTTTTTCTACAGTTAAAACACATTGCCATTAATCCCTCTCCAAATACTTCCCCTCACTTTGCAAACATTTGTCTCATCTTTCTGAAGCAGTTCTGGAAGTTGTTTCTTAATGTAAGCCTAGATGTCATTCAAAATGTTTATGGCAGTTTTGGTTTAATAAAATCATTACAGTGTATCCTTATCCAGTTTGTTCACTGAATCAGGTACCTTGCAAATTTTGGCTCTTTCACAAAGCCAAAATGCCCTGAAATGTAAACATTTTGAATAGGGGGAGGGGAGGAAGGAAGAGAGAGGCGTCTATAGGTTAAGAAAACTTGGAAATCTTTCATTTTTGAGGACTCCCCCCAAAATGATGTTTATTCACCCAATGATGTCTTTGGTATTAGATTTATATATCTATCATTTCTTTCCCACAGTTGAACAAACAGCTGGCAACTCAGTAAACTCAAGAGAATTTATACCAATGTCCTATTGCCACTGGGTCAATTGTACCAGTTGAATTCAAAATAGGGAAGAGGTAATCAAACATTTTGCCCCTGTTGACCAAATTCTACACTTTTTAGGAATAAGGAAAAGAAGAAATGGACAGAGAGACGTCCCAAAGACCCTGAAGTGCTTTTTTTTTCCACACACCATTCCTTCTACTTGGAATGCCGCTCTTCCTCCTTGCTGTCCATACTATCTATGCTCATGAGTGGGTTTTGGAGAAATAAGTCAGTGTCAAAATTCAGAACCAATTTCCTCACCTGCAAAGGTCTTGAGATGACAGATCTATTTCCACTGTATTTTGATTTTACCATAGCACTTACTCCAGTGAAAGCTTTTATGGGGAATAGGAACTCACTAATCTTTTGCTGAACAAATTAATAAAGTACTGGATTAGTGAAATTAGATTGGTTAAAATGATGGCATGGGTGAGTCCCCTTCAAAATTCAAGTGTTGCTAACATGATAGCATTACAATGTTGGGGCTTTCAGAAATGATTTTATCCTATGGTTCCGCTCTCATTCGAGCACTTAAGGCTGAAACAAAAGAGCCTTCATGACGAGTTTAACTAGCTTGCTCATTTGCTTTCTTCCATGTAGGCATGCAGCAAGAAGACCTCCACTGAGTTCCTTGATTTTACATGCTCTAGCTTCTAGAACGATGACAAAACTAATTGCTGTTCTATCTATGAATGAACCAAGAAAAACTTTCCATTATCAATCGAATATTTTTAGTTCAAATGTTTTAAACTTATTGTTGGTGCTGCTTTTTTGATGGTTGATAGCTATACTTAATTAATCTTCCTTCAACTAATTCTCTCATTAAGAAAAGTAATAATCACATAATCTTCCACATACCCATGCCAATCATTGATGCCCCAAATATTATTCTTTATAGTAACAAAATTTGAGAGGAATCTTAAAGCTTTCCCACCAAAGATAGATTAGAAAACATATAATGTGATATGATTTAAAGTAACAAACCAGAGTTGGCTGGAATTTTGTGGAGTCCTTTTCTCTGGAAGGCACTGGTAAAGGCATTCCTAGTAATGTTAATATCTTCATCTTTTAGTGTCTTAATACTTCATGCTTTAGTTGCTGGTTTAATGGCACAGCTGTGGGAATGGCAGGTGGAAGTGCTGATCTTTAACACATACTCTCCAAGTTCCATTATTCAATAAACACAACACCAAATATTTCTTTAGGATTTTGTGTCTTACAGAGAGTTCTTTCAAATACATTTTGCCATTTAATATTCACCATAATCTTGATTTGTATGCATAACTGTTTCCATTTTTACTGCAGCAACTGACTCCTGATTAAATGATTTGCATAAGGCACTCAGATTTGTGCAGAACAGAACTTGGGTGCAAACTAAACTGAGCTATATCCAACCATATTATATTTTATCAAAGTAGCAATGATCATGAAGATGATAGCTTCTAGTCTATAGAAAAATGAATTCATTGTAAGACATAATTTCATTTTAAAGGGGTTTCCTTTAATTACAAATGTTACTATGTAAAATACCAAATATTTTGCTCTTTTGGATTTAAAAAAATTAACAGGCTCACAAGGTATTTGCAGTCAAATGCTCAACCCCTGAACTATGACCCCTGGCTCACAAGGTATTTAAAAGGGAAAGGAGCTTGGATTTTCTTGTACACACATTTTACCTCAATAAAAAAATTGAAGGCAATTCCTAATAGCAATGTGCTATGAAGCATCATCTAGTAAGTAATCAGTGTTACTACCACAACAATGAGTTCCACTACACAACACGCAGAAATAGAACCATACAGATGTATGGGGTGTGATCAAAATATATATGAATGTTTAAATTTTTAAAAAAATGTTACAGTAAAATGCACATTACCAGTACCTCCCCTGCAAAATATTCTCCCTCACTTCAAACATATCTCATCATTCTTGCCACTTTCGGTTCTGTTTCATGAGCATCTTTAGTTACCTTGTTACGGCTGCCTTACTTCATAATCATTTTGACTTTGGGAAATACTCAGAAATCCCAAGACGCCAGATTTGGTGAAGAAAGTGTTAAAAACACACCATAATGCTTCTGTTTAACAGAAATTGCCCTAAACATTTGGAGTCAATCCTGAACATCAAGACAACTATGTGTTCACGTATAGACTCTCACTAAAGAGGCCTTCCAGAATGTCTTAAGAAAGTGGCAAGAATGACGGGATAAGTATGTTCAGATTGAGGCAGAGTATTTGGAGGGGGAATAAAGCAATGTGTTTTCATTGTAATAAATTTTCAAAATTTAAAACTACATATTTTGATCATATCTGATAGCCAACTAATTTTCGTCAAAAGAGTGAAGGAAATACAGTGGAAAACAGTTCTCTCAATAAATTGTGCTGAAACATCTATCTAGACATTCCTTAGACATCAATGGGAAAATAAAAGATCTTTTTTTTTTTTTTTTTTTTTTTTTTGGTTTTTCTCCGGTACCAGGAACCGAACTCACGACCTTGCGCTTGCCAGGCAGGCGCTTTGCCACTGAGCTAAATCCCCAGCCCCGGGAAAATAAAAGATCTTATACCATTCACAACAATTAACCAAGAAAAAATCATAGGTTTAAATTTAGAAACCACAACTACAAAACTCTTAAAAGATAATATAGGAGAAAATGAAGGTAATCTTGGGATTTATGATGGTTTTCTACATACACAATCAATGAAATAATGAATGAAATCCATTTCTCTGTAAACTGAAAATTTCTTTTAAAAATTATGCATGTGAGTTGGGGATGGTGGCGCTTGCTCCTTAGCCCTCTCACCCTGGAAGCCTGAGGCAAGAGGATTACCAGTTTGAGCCCAGCCCGGGCAATTTAGAAGCTTAGTAATAAAAGAATTCAAAAAAGAAGAACGAGCTGGGATGTAGTTCAGTGGGAAAGCTTTGGGTTCAATTCCTGACATTTCCCCCCACAAGTCTATTAGTTAAAATATATTTTAAAACCATACTGAAACCCAAATTTTAGTATTTTTTTTCAGTACTGGGAATTGAACCTCGAGCCTTCATACTGAGCTACATCACCAGGCTTTAAAAATTTTTTAAATATTGAGATAGGGTCTAAGTCCCTAAATTGTACATGTATATATATGATTTCTCAGTCTCTCCTAGAGAAATACAAAAAGGTATCAGAACTGTGAAAATTAAATTAATACTCCTTAAGAAATCAACTTATAATAGAGTTCTAGTTTAGATTTAGAATATTCTTAGAAAATTGAGATTCAGTGGCCTTAAAGATATTATATTTAGGTTCAGTTGTTTAATTTAGTATTGGCTTACTTAGGTTGAGTAAGCAGAATTTGATTCATTAAATATGTTATAAACAGAATGAAAAGATTTTTTGCATCTTTTTTTGTCTTTTTGAGACAGGGTCTTGCTATGCAGTTCAGGCTGGCTTTGAGCTCACTTTGTAGCCCAGGCTGGTCTCAAACTTGCAATGATCCTCCTGCCTCAGCCTCCCAAGCGCTGGGATCAGAGGTGTGTGCCATCACACCTGGCTCTGCATCATTTTTAAATTTGCTTTTCCTGATGCCCAATTCCCTCAAAATTTGGCTTTTTTAGCCAAATAATGATAATGATCCTTAGGAGGATCATTATTGGGCCATTTTTGTATTTATCAATCCCTCATCAATCCCTCAACAACTCTAGTCCTAAAATATAACAGTTATTATGTATATATAATTATATATTCTTATCTACGTTTATTTCTATGTATTACTATACATGTACATATATCTTAACATATAATGGAAAAATCCTTGTAGAAAGTCACTCAAAGTTCTCCCTATAATTACCTTGGTATAGTAGAGCTGTAAAATTCTACATTAAAATACCTGAAGAATTTCGAACCAATGTGTTTCAGCATGCCCCTAGGTCCGTGAGTCAGTCTGTACAACTGTAACCTATTAAATCTCTTTCTAGTAATAGTTGACGTGTTTTAATATGCAGTCTTTGGAAGAAGGGAAAATCGTTAATCTTTTAACAAAAATATTAGTGGCTTTCCAATTCTCAGTACTGCATTACTTACAGCTGAGTAATATTCCCAGACATGCTGACTTTGTTTGACAGCTGGAATGTCTTGACCCTCAATTCCAAATTAGTGAACTTTTACTAAACCCAAGACCAACGTATATCTGTCTTAGTAGTTACTTATTATAATAGAGTAATGCGGTTACAGCCTATATAAAATATTGACTTTACCAATATCCATTTGAATGTGTTTGTCCTCAGTGGGACTTCAGCCCTTGCATGTTTCAGCATCTCTGTCATCTTTTAACAGCTCCATTCTAGACCTTTCTTTGGGTGACTTCAATATTTGGTCTACAGTTTTTATTTTTTCTCTTACCCTGTGATCTAGCCTCACTCAGCGGCTGGCCATGCTAAGGGACTGCCTTCGCCTGCTCCTTATTTCCTTCTGTTCTTCCTTCCTCATCTACTTCTTTTCTTCAGTACCTCAGATTGAACCCAGGATCCTCACACTGTTGTATCACCAGCCCTTTTTTATTTTTATTTTTAAAGATAAGGTCTTGGTAAGTTGCTAAATTACAAAGCTGAGCTAGAATTTGTGAGATTCTTGCTTCAACTTCTCAGAATCCTGGGATTCCGGGAGTGTGCCACCATGCTCAGCTTTTTATTTGCTTTCTTCATGTTTCAGAAAAGGCGTCATTCACCTCAGAAACTGCAGAGACAGTTCACCAAAGTGTCCATTCTCCTGTTCAGGCACCACTGTGGACAGTAAACTTCAGCAACTTTATGTTCGAGTCACATCCACTGCACTGGAGCTGAAAGAGTCTATCCACAGCCCCTGAGCCATGCAGAGTTGGTAGTGATCATTATAACAAATATTAATAAATGATTATTGGGCTAGAGATTTAGCTCAGTCATGCACCACCTGCCCGGCAAACATCAGATCCTGAGTTTGATTCTCAGTATCCCCCCACCCCTGCAAAAATGAAACAAAACAAACAACAACAACAACAACAACAAAAAATACTCCAGTGCTGGGTAACATACTAAGGGACTTGAGGAACAGGAATCTTCCCTGAAATTAAATGTGGACTAAACTCAGTTTGGTGATTTGTTCTAATCCCTATTGCTTAAACACAATATTTAAAATCAAATAAAGATGGAAATGTACTCAATGTTACTAATCACCAGGGAAATGCAAATGAAAAGCTCAACCCTACTTCATATCTATTGGGTGACTATCATACAAAAACAAAACAAAACAAATTAAGTGTTGGCAAATCGATGGAGAAATTGTAACCTCTGTGCACTGTTTGTGGGAATGAAAAATGGTGTGATCTCTATGGAAAACAATTCCTCTGAACATTAAAACTATATAATCCAGCAGTTCCACTTCTGGGTATATACCCCCATGGGATTGAATGCAAGGCCATGAACAGGTATCTTTACATCCATGTTCATAGCAACAGTAAGCACAGTAGCTGAAAGATGAAAACAATTCAAATTTATATTAATGAAAGAATGGAAAAAAAAATAATATATGTATGGATATTATTTAGCCTCAAAAAGGAAAAAACTGCATGTGTGCTAGAAAATGGAAGAATCATGAAGGCATTCAATGAAATAAGACAGACAAAAAGAAAAATGTTGAGAATCATTCCACTTAGACATGTCTAGCGTAATCAAACTCATAGTGACAGAGTGGAGTGGTGAACACTGGAAGACAGGGGAGGAGAAAGGGGTAGTTATTGTTTACTGGTTTGGAATTTCAATTTGGGCAGATGAAAACTTGTGCAGCTGCATGGTGATGTTGAAAGCAAAATGTTATAAATGTATCTGGTGTCACTGAATTATGCACTTAAAACTGGTTCAAATATGTAAATTTTATTATATATATATATACCTTACCAGAATAAAAATTAAACTTAAAAAACATCAATAAACTACAAGTGGAAATATTCTAAGAGAGTTACATATTAAAGCTCTTTTTTTTGGTGTGGAAGCTGAGATCACAAGAGATTAAACTTCTGAGTTAAGAACACAATTATTTGAAATAACAGAGCTAAAAAGAACGCCATGATCCTGAGATTCAGAAACCAGGGTCTTTCCGGGCTTAGCTATTTTGACATTTAGTTTTCTTGAAAAAATCCAGCATGTCCCTAGCTCTATGAGTTAGTCTGAACAACTGTATCTAACCTCCTGAGTCTCTTTCTGGTTATAGTTGATATTTTTTTAACATGCCATCTTTGGAAGAAGGGATGATTGCTACTCTTCCAACAAAAATATTAGTGGGTTTCCAGTTCTCAGTACTGCATTACTTACAGCTGAATAATATTCCCAGACATACTGACATTGTTTGACAGCTGGAATAGTGTCTTGACTCAACATGACAAGTTAGTGAAAGGGCCAGATGTTAAATGAGCATAAGGAGAGGTGATCTCATCCTTTTCCGTCCTGTTACTTCCTTGCCAAACCAGATGCTCAAAGAAGTGGAAGGTTATTTTCATGAGTGATGGTCACAGTAAGCTTAGGTCTCTGATATATGAATCCTTGCACCTGCCCTCATTCTATTTGGACTCCCTCTTCCGTATGCTACCTGGAATGAAGTGGCTCTGACACTGGTTCTCATGTGAGACTGTACCAAATGTATAGAGTAGAGCTATATGATAAGAGTGACATTCTGTGAGTATCCCTATGCAGTCAATCTCAAAATTTCAGGCATTTTCCTCATAGTTAAATCTTCCTGCATAGAGCCTTTATCTGATTATCATTAGAATCACATAAAATCTTCCATGTTCAGGAGCCAGGCATCATGTAAGTTTTTAAACTCAGACTGTCTCTAAGATCAACATCAGTCCTATAAGATGAATAATTTTATTATTATTATGAAGGCTGAGAAATTGACAGATTAAAATGATTTTATCCAATTCGTTATTGACAACCACTGAATACCCTTAAGTTTTAATCTTTCACACAGCCTAAACATAGTTGGCTTTTATACATTCCTTCTGAATTTCAGCTTCAAATCATCATTTAAAACCTTTCCCTCTTCAGACCAGTGCTTCTCAAACTTTAATGTGCATGGCAATCATTTGAGCTGCAGGATCTTGTCAAAGTTCACTGGGCCTGACTTGGATTTTGAGAACCAGCACTTCTAACAGCTTGCCAGATCATTTCCTGAGCATCACTTCCAGTGATGCTGAGCCCCAGATCACGTAACAGCCAAGGTTCTAGAGCTTTGTTTCTTGATGTAGTACCTTATAGGCACATGTGGTGATTGGCAAGTTGTACTGAACTAATCTGAACTGAGTTGGGATTAAAGTAAAAAATACATGACAGATTTTGATGACTATATAATAAAAGAAGACTGTAAAACATCTCATAATAGGTTACATGTTGAAATGATTTTTTTATTTTAAAAATAAAAGGAGGAAAACATTAACAGACAGACAAC
>NW_004955431.1:12290862-12292326 GCF_000276665.1 Chinchilla lanigera | reverse complement strand
TTATTGGCTGATTTCTTAATGCTAGCCATTCTTACTGGGGTAAGGCGGAATCTCAATATTTTAATTTGCATTTCTCAAATGACTAATGATGTTGAACATTTTCTCATGTATTTATTTGCCATTTGTATTTCATTATTTGAGAAGTGTGTATTCATCTCAGCTGCCGAAATGATACTTTTAAAATACAAAATTGAATATAATATACTATCAAAATCAATTGCAGCTATTTCTTTGTTACCTTTTAAAAGGCGAAAGATTTATGCAATCTGAAGAGAAACCAGAGTCTCTTGTTACCTTTTAAAATTGACTACTAGAAAAAATTAAATTTGTGTATGCGGTTCACATTGCTTTTCCGCTGGACAGTGCTGCTCTAGAGAATCCTCCTGAATCTTCCCCATCCATTTACTGCTCAGCATTGCCTTGCATTGCCAAAGGTCGTACCTTGCTGACTATGCAGGAAGCTTTTCAAATTCCAAGCTCACATTTCTTTCTTCATTGTATATGATTATGTCTTTTCTGCCCTTGTGTGAGCAGCCATAGAAAAGTTTCTACATTTTAACAGATCTTCAGTGATGACCATTGAATGAGCTTTGAATCCTAAACACTTGCTGTGATCTACTACAGTATACTTCAAAAGTGCTTAGCACAATGCATTTTATTATTTTATTTCCCTTTATTTTTTACCCAACGCATTTTAAACAGAAGGGGCTATGTTAGTGTCTAGGTCCATCCCAGCCAACCTCAATGTATTGTGCATAGTGCTTATGGATTGCCTGACTTCTGTCTCCTCTGTTACGGGAATTTTCAATAACTATAATATAAAGCTAATCAAAACCTAATTAGGAAGGCAAATTACTGTAAGAAGCCATCATCTAATGCATTCCAAAAAGATATTTGGGGATTATCTGCACCGCTGGTTTCCCACTACAGGATAATTAAAAGTTGATTGAAAGAGAATTGCTTAAAAATAAAAAAAGGTGACTGCTTCATTGCAGTACCTTCTCGTGACTGAAACAAGGAACTTGGAAAGGCCTTTGGCTGGAAATTAAAGGATACATCACAACTGTTATGTCAAAGAGGATTTGAGGAAGCATTTACTCATTGTCAACTTGAGGTTCAAGGAACATTGCTTTCTAGTATTCGGTGCACCGTGCCACTGCTTTCATTATGTATTATTCATTCATTTATCCATTCATTCATCATTCATTATTCATTCATTCATTCACTCACTCCCTTTCTTATCCACCTCCCTCCCCAACTCACAGGCTCAGCCCTTCAACAAGCAACTTTCGAGATGCCTGTAATAAATCAAGTACTGCTACAACCAGGGTCCATAAGGCAGCCCAGGATAAAGGACAGACCCATATAAGTTCTTGGATTTCCAGGCCTTCCTCTTTCCTGCTAATTGATAATGTGAATCTGGTGTTCCCTTTACTTTTCTATTTTTTAATTAAAATTTTTTTT